>NC_088645.1:28245793-28298293 GCF_964019385.1 Sycon ciliatum
GAGCAGGGCCTCTAGAATCACAGCGAGACTAGCAAGAACTCATTGTTGAGCCCCACGATCCACAGCACCTAATCTTCCAAACAGGTACTGAGCCTGCCACTTGGCTTCTGCTCACTGCAGTGCCTAATTTCTGTCAAATAAAAAAAGACCCTCCGTTACGTGTAGAACTAGAGATGTTTCTGTGTCTGAGACGAGGTGTCGAAAAGTCATGATGAAGTAGTGGACAAACGCCATGTATAGGCACCCTAGTTACGGGTGCTCGTAGATCTACGCCGCGTTTGGCCGCACCATCATCTGGACTGTTGTAAGGGGCATGCAGAAATGTACGCAAGCAAAAAAGTAACTACCGATAGCCTTGGCAAGGCTACAAAACAACAGGCGAAGCTGGTACACAAACAAAACATCCAACCATCATTTTCAGAGTTGCACAAAACGCCAGATTCACGAGTCCACGCGGGCAGGTTTGTTTGCTACCCTCATTCCGATTCCGCGATGGGTACCGACCGCATGGCCTGCCCATTCGGGGAATGACCGAACAAATGCAACCTTAAGCTTTCCATGTAAAAGTAGTGCTGGGTTGTAGGAAGTGGACTTACATAACTACGTCAGCAGTTCAATCTCCCCGGAAGAAGATACTTCTTCAATTGAGTATACATGGGATTTCGTTGCGGGTGCAACAACTACAAATGGTCGCGCCACCTTGCATTTAGTCGTTGACCTTTGCGGTACCCGTTGGCTGACTGCAATTGTTGTTGTGGTCGTGTCTGGCTGGGCTGCATCCTGTTGGTCATCACCACCTTCCTCCTCGGTGGTGTTGGGGGGCAGGATATCCACGGGGACAGTGACAGGAGTGTCCACAGGCAGTGTCCTGTTGAAGTGGAATTGATGACATCAATAAGTTCGATGTACTTGCACTTTTAAGTGCAAGTACATCGAAAAGAATGAACTGTAATTCTGATGCTCGTCATATAAAACCATTCTGCTCTATCCTTTATTCTATGTAACTTCTACTCGCCATGGGTTTTGAGCCCACATGGAACCTTTCTCCATGTTCTCGTTTTATTGTTTTGTGCAGCTATGTTTGGGAGATTGTGGTAATGAGCATGCCATCAGTGTTGTACTGACCAGATAAACTTCGTGTCTTTTCATTACTTTCTTGCCAGTGCTTCTTTTCTATTCTACTATAGGCTGTCGAAGTGCCTACGTCACGCTGCCTGAAAACTCGTAGTCACACGTAGTTACAAGCCCAAGTGGTAACAAACAAAAGTCGCGTCACCTGCACTTGTCGTGTTTCCAACGGTCACAGCATCACTTTGACTGGGGCGCGCTGGTGCAGATTGCGACTTCAAAATTTGTTTTACTTCAACAAGTTTCTCCTTGCCTCTCAAGCCATCGTGCAGTGTTTTCCTGCTGAGTGTTAACCAGCACCTGAGAGATAGGAGTTATGATTTTCGCTTGCCGCTGGACAAGGAAACGAGCCCAGAGTTGCTGGTGCTCTCCTCAGTCTAAAAGATGCTGTAGCTGTGGTCACTGCAGAATGCTGTCACTGGAAACATGAAAAGTGCAGGTGACGCGACTTTTGTTTGTCACCCCTTGGCCAAGTAGCTACGCGTTGTCAAGAAGCTGTGACGTCAGAGTTCGACGGCCTACTATGTCTCTATAATCGAATCGTTAATCCAGTATTCGGCAGTATTCTAGGGTGTTGACATGGGGGTTTGTCTAAGACCATGATTGAGAAATAGATGGTACCAGGTCCAAGTCCTGCCAGGAAGCGGAAGGATTGGTTCCAGCTGTGCTGCGGCCCATAGTCGATAGGAAACTCGTGGCCTGGCACGAGGGAAACATGAATGCAGCAAATGAGCTTTTCGGTCTCGGACCACTTTGGTGGTGGGCCTCCCACCGCTTTAGGAGCTGCTTCTGCACTTTAAATCTTTGAAGGGTGGTGGAGTTCCTACGGATGCTGAAAATTCAGTCTAACTGAGTCTTGAGCGGACCGTGAAATTGATTTCTACGTTTGTTGACAGGGGGTGACTTGGGCCTGTGGAGACTATCCAAAACTGTTATTATTGTTGATGTTATCATTTAACTCGGATGGTGAGCCAATTAAATTATTGTGAAAAGAAGAAGGACAAAATGTTACGAGTTATGAATAACTGTCCACCATTTTGTCGCACTCTCTGACTGTATAAGATCTGGTTACGTTGGTGGGCAGTTAGTCATAACTCGTAACATTTTGTCCTTCTACTTATCAGGATGTTATCATTGCATGTGTAATATGCACAGACATACCACTCTGCCATACTCCACCATTGAGAAATCAATGTGCTATGCACAGACATACCACTATGCCATACCCCACCATTGGAAAATCAATGTGTTATGCACAGACATACAATTATGCCATACCCCACCATTAGAAAATCAATGCAACTGCGTTTATATACAATATTTTTTTCTTTTTTCTCTATTTCGGACATACTTTTTGCATGTGCAATGACGGAGACTCAATCGATTTAGGCTAAGGCCTGTGGAGAATCCATAAACACAATTGAAGGGCTCCAATTCAAAACGCTATAATGACCAAACCGGAGCTTTTGCGTTTTTTTGTAATGGAAGAATTCATCATCACGCCACGGACGTCTGTGTGTGTCGGTTTTACGGGTCAAATTGAGATACATCCCAGTCAAAATGATGCCTAAAGTTTGCGTTCTTCTGCAAAACACGATAAAGGTCATTGCTGCTGCAGTGCAGACCGAAAAGAACAAAGGAAAAACTGCAGTTCCTGAACTTTCCATAAAACGGTTTTACATCGTGTTGAATCGGAGCCCTTCAATTGCAAATGCGATGCAGAGGTGGATCGTACTCAAATCCGAACATAAAAACGGACACATCGATGCTGATCAAAAATTGCACAGTTTTAATTGATCCTATCGGACTATTGTCAAAGTGAGATGTTGAAACTTGGGCAGTTATTGTAGAAGAAGGAGGCTGCTCCAGACGTTAGACCTACTCAGCTTACTCCAGTTCAGCTGATGAGTCAGTGATGACGAGAGGGGAATTCCCGGAAACACTGTGTGTTGAGCAGAGAGTGGTGCTTTCTTGCAGGCTTCACGAGGGGACCGCCTGACGTACTTTTCATGTGCTCCACACGGCAGTCGTGAGTCAGTCGTCTTGGCACGAAGTGCAAGTTCAAACGTTTGTAGCAGCCATCTTCTTGGACTATTGCTAGTGCCGAAAAATGGAGAGGATTGAAACACTCCTTCATAGATAGTAGCAGCCTGAAACTTTGGAACCTGAAAAAATTGATTGTTGTAGGTGACCTTCATGCAAAACAGATTTTTGCCAAAATGTAGGTAACATTCCAATTCTCCATTTCTACCTTGTTCGCTCACACATGATGCAACCAGGCGAAATTGTTCCTGTGCGCATTTATCTACCGTACAGGGTTTTCTCATTGTAAAGGCAGGGCAACATGTAACTGCTGGTGGCACTTCGGATGCAGGTAATTTCCAGAGCCACTAGCCATCCTTCATATCCTATGAGCGTATACACGTAAGTAGTGTAAAGTACAGCGAGTACGGCGCGTCCTTTTCTGGTCATAGTGTGGACGTGGGGTCCTGTCTGTAGGTCATACCACACGAACCGTGTATACACATTGCACGTTGTGCAGTCAATCCGTATACACGTTAACTTTTAGCGGACACGAGCTGCACACAAAAACCTAAGTGTGACTTTAGTACACTAAGGCTCTCACACCGCACACAATCTATTGCACTCTGCCATAGGATTATGTGTTTTTCCCTGGCTGTGAAATCAAGGTGGGGTGCTCTGGTGGTAATTTACAGTAGAGACCAAGAGCAAACAGTACACAAGCCACCGCCACACCAGTATAAAGTAGAAATTTATAGTAAGATCCTACCTGTGAACCTTCTTGATCTTGAAGGTGAGAAGGATGGCACATGCCACTGTCACGATGCTTACTACACTAGCAATGCCAACGATAGCTGCAGTTGATACACGCTGCTTTGTAGAATCATCGGCAGTGGAAGGCGGATGCAAGGATCGTGTTCCACTTGACATAGCTGATTTTAAGATGTAGGAGGTAGCGAGTTTGTGTGAAGTAGTCGTGGCGTCGTGGGCAGAAGCGCCGATGAAGTGGTAGTTGAACCGTAGGTTGTGACATTTTGGGCCACAAAAGGACATAAACAGAAACGAGGCATTCAGTACGAGATGTCGAGCAGAAACTAGTTACTTCTGACACACTGAGTGGTGTTGTACGGGCATACTGGGCCTACACAGAGTACACACCGAACCTACCATGAAAGACACATACATTCTTGCTCGCCTAGACGTATACAGCGTGCACACCGAGCCACCATGAAAGACACATACATCTTTGCACGGCTAGAAACAATTCTGCCACAAGTCTTTCTAGTACATGCTGAAGAAAGTTGTTGTCACTGCTCTAATGGTCACTTCTGCACCAGTAGATGCAACACAGTGGTCATAAAGTGTTTTCAAAACCCTTTGCAGTGCTTGATGCACTCACTGAAAGTACAAGGCAAGGAGAAACAGAATAGAACGTACCACTGGTGTCATGACTTGTAGGAGAGACTTCTAAATAGAACACAGCAAAATACACGCACATATATTATACCAGCGATTTTAGGGTAACAAAAGGACATAAACGAAAACGAGGAATTCAGTACCAGAGGTCGAGCAGCAACTAATTACTTCTGACATGCTCTGTAGTGTGATACAGACGTACTAGTTGTATACAGAGCACACACCGAGCCTACCATTAAAAACACATACATTTTTGCACGACTTGTCGTATAGAGAGTACACACTGAGCCTACCATGAAAAACACATACATCTTTGCGCGGCTAGAAACAATTCTGACACATGTTTTTTCTAGTACACGCTGCAGAAAGTTGTTGTCACTGCTCTAATGGTCACTTCTGCACCAGTAGATGCAACACAGTGGTCATAAAGTGTTTTCAAAACCCATTGCCGTGCTTGATGCACTCACTGAAAGTGCAAGGCAAGGAGAAACAGAATAGAACGTACCACTGGTATCATGACTTGTAGAAGAGACTACTGAATAGAACACAGCAAAATACACGCACACAGATACCAGCGATTTTAGGGTAGCAAAAGGACAGAAATGAAAACGAGGAATTCAGGACCTGAGCTAGAGGTCGAGCAGCAACTAGTTACTTCCGACATGCTCTGTGGTGTGGTACAGACATACTAGCAGCGTCTGCTCTAGGATTGTAGGACAGCCGGGTACACGTGTACCTGGCGCAACCATTTCAACCGGCTCGGAGCCGTGTACACATGTGCCTGACGCTGTCTCACCAGCCGAGTCACATGCGAGGTCTGTGGATTCGCCTCTTCGCTGGAGGCTCAAAGCAACACCTCAAACGATCAAGCTCAAACTGAGCACTTGCACACACCGGATACTGACTACTTTCACTTCGGTGTGCGCCTCCGCATGATCTGTCACACATACAAGCCATGTAGTCAATCCCTTCAAAGTTCGAGCGTGTAAAGTACCAACCGGGTCACAGGTGATCCGGTACTATATTTTCAACCAGGTCCAAGCGCCGTCCAACCAGGTCGATTACCCGGCTCACCCGGCTCTGGAGCAGACACTGACTAGTCGTATACGGAGTACACACCGAGCCTACCATGAAAAACACATACATTTTTGCACGACTTGTCGTATAGAGAGTACACACTGAGCCTACCATGAAAGACACATACATCTTTGCACGGCTAGAAACAATTCTGACACAAGTCTTTCTAGTACATGCTGCAGAAAGTTGTTGTCACTGCTCTAATGGCCATTTCTGCACCAGTAGATGCAACACAGTGGTCATACAGTATTGTTGAAATGAGCGTATCCATAACAAACGAGCGATCGGTTCCACTAACGAGCAAGCTATCGAGCGAGCTAACGAGTTTCATTGATGTGGCAAATATGTTTTTTTGAATATTTTGTTTCTAAGTTAGATTTTATTCAGCTGGTTCAAATCATCACCGCCGGCATTTGGGATTGCTGTTGCTTCACTTCATTCTGCTGTTTGGTGTCGAGATGTCTTTTCAGCGCCGTCGTTGAGTAGCCTTGGTAAGAATAGACCGTTTTGCAAAGATTGCAAAGAGCCCTGGTCTTCGCTGCTTAGCGGGAGAAAACTTCCAAACGACTGAGCGTAACTTTCACTCGAATGGAGAGGTGACCGAAACATATCCTGCGACAGGTCAGCAGATGCGGAACAAGACATCAGTAGAGTCCACCAAAGCTGCAACGGCAACTGAAACAACTCAAGTGTCGTGCAGACATACAGTCACCGTAACTGCGAGTGATTTTCACTTTGCGCGGGACTGGACTCTCGATCGACCAGGGAGTCGTAAAATATTTTACGACTCCCCAGTCAACATGTACTGTCATGTGTACGGAGTACGGTGTACGGTGTTCGTTAGTGCAAACAAGCTGGCCGCACACACGAGCCGAGTTTCTGACGAGCGAGCTAACGAGTATCCGGTGAGATCGTTTCAACACTATCATACAGTGTTTTCAAAACCCATTGCAGTGCTTGATGCACTCACTGAAAGTACAAGGCAAGGAGAAACAGAATAGAACGTACCACGGGTAACAGGACTTGTAGGAGAGACTACTAAATAGAACACAGCAAAATACACACACATAGATACCAGCGCATTTAGGGTAACAAAAGGACATAAACGAAAACGAGGAATTCAGTACCAGGGGTCGAGCAGCAACTAATTTCTTCTGACATGCTCTGTGGTGTGATACAAACATACTAGTTGTATACAGAGCACACACTGAGACTCCCAAGAAAGACACATCCATCTTAGCACGGCTAGTCGTATACGGAGTACACACCGAGCCTACCATGAAGCACACATCAGTGGCGGATCCAGGATTTGGCCGAAGAGGGGGCCCAAGGTATCCGTCCCGGATGCCCCCTGCCCACCCCCCCCCCCTGGATCCGCCACTGCACATACATCTTTGCACGGCTAGAAACAATTCTGCCACAAGTCTTTCTAGTACACGTTGCAGAAAGTTGTTGTCACTGCTCTAATGGCCATTTCTGCACCAGTAGATGCAACACAGTGGTCATACAGTATTGTTGAAATGAGCGTATCTATAACAAACGAGCGATCGGTTCCACTAACGAGCAAGCTATCGAGCGAGCTAACGAGTTTCATTGATGTGGCAAATATGTTTTTTTGAATATTTTGTTTCTAAGTTAGATTTTATTCAGCTGGTTCAAATCATCACCGCCGGCATTTGGGATTGCTGTTGCTTCACTTCATTCTGCTGTTTGGTGTCGAGATGTCTTTTCAGCGCCGTCGTTGAGTAGCCTTGGTAAGAATAGACCGTTTTGCAAAGATTGCAAAGAGCCCTGGTCTTCGCTGCTTAGCGGGAGAAAATTTCCAAACGACTGAGCGTAACTTTCACTCGAATGGAGAGGTGACCGAAGCATATCCTGCGACAGGTCAGCAGATGCGGAACAAGACATCAGTAGAGTCCACCAAAGCTGCAACGGCAACTGAAACAACTCAAGTGTCGTGCAGACATACAGTCACCGTAACTGCGAGTGATTTTCACTTTGCGCGGGACTGGACTCTCGATCGACCAGGGAGTTGGAAAATATTTTACGACTCCCCAGTCAACATGTACTGTCATGTGTACGGAGTACGGTGTGCGGTGTTCGTTAGTGCAAACGAGCTGGCCGCACAAACGAGCCGAGTTTCTGGCGAGCGAGCTAACGAGTATCCGGTGAGATCGTTTCAACACTATCATACAGTGTTTTCAAAACCCATTGCAGTGCTTGATGCACTCACTGAAAGTACAAGGCAAGGAGAAACAGAATAGAACGTACCACTGGTAACAGGACTTGTAGGAGAGACTACTAAATAGAACACAGGAAAATACACACAGATAGATACCAGCGCATTTAGGGTAACAAAAGGACATAAACGAAAACGAGGAATTCAGTACCAGGGGTCGAGCAGCAACTAATTTCTTCTTACATGCTCTGTGGTGTGATACAGGCAAACTAGTTGTATACAGAGCACACACTGAGACTCCCAAGAAAGACACATACATCTTAGCACGGCTAGTCGTATACGGAGTACACACCAAGCCTACCATGAAACACACATCAGTGGCGGATCCAGGATTTGGCCGAAGAGGGGGCCCAAGGTATCCGTCCCGGATGCCCCCTGCCCCCCCCCCCCCCCCTGGATCCGCCACTGCACATACATCTTTGCACGGCTAGAAACAATTCTGCCACAAGTCTTTCTAGTACACGTTGCAGAAAGTTGTTGTCACTGCTCTAATGGCCATTTATGCACCAGTAGATGCAACACAGTGGTCATGCAGTGTTTTCAAAACCCATTGCAGTGCTTGATGCACTCACTGAAAGTGCAAGGCAAGGAGAAACAGAATAGAACGTACCACTGGTAACAGGAATTGTAGGAGAGACTACTAAATAGAACACAGCAAAATACACGCACATATATACCGACACACAAGCATATGCGTTACACACAGAAAGGCAGAGATGGAAAGAAGCAAGTGAAAACCTAGATTGCAGCTACTAGTGATCCCCATGTGAAGTACACATAGGTTTTGCCATACAGGAGTGTGCACTCAAACATTGCCAGTGACATTAGTGTTCAGCGCCTGTCTCTGTCTCACCCAAGCATGAACCATGGCACAATTCACAACACATCAATGTGAAGTTGTGTGATGCATAGCACATAAGGCACTTACCCACACACTTGCTCCCTGCCCATATATAGTTTAGTTTACAAATACAGTTGACAGTGCCTTGTCCCATCACGTGATTACAGGATTCAACATTGATGTCATCGGAACATCTAACTCTGCAACCTGGAATGGAAATAGAAGAGAACGGGTGCAAAAAGTGTGCCATTTACCGGTATTATTATAGACCAGCATGTTTGTGTGTTTGCTTGGAACTAGGATAATTCAAGGTCTATTTTAGACGTTAGTTTTATTACGCAAGTCGTCATTGTCGGCAAAAACGGATAGTGAGCGTGAAATTGTGTGCTAGAGTGATCACTATATTTAGATAGGCATAGCAAGTAGAATGTGACCTCCATCACCAGTTAGTAACACTTCGAGACACCAATGACCGGCGCACAACTTCACGGCCATTTGAAACCGCTTTCCAACTGTTCTCGTTCGGCAACTCGACAGACCCAGATAAAGCTGGAAAAATAACTCGCTGCTTCACACTCTTAAAACCCCGAAAAAACCCTCATCACTAGTAGTGTGGAAACGATCTCACCGAGTACTCGTTAGCTCGCTCGCCAGAAACTCGGTTCGTTTGTGCGGCCAGCTCATGTGCACTAACGAACACCGTACTCCGTACACATGGCGGTATATATCGACCGGGAGTCGTAAATATTTTACGACTCCCTGGTACGAAGAGTCCAGTCCCACGCAAAAAGAAAATCACTCGCAGTTACAGTGACCGTATGCCTGCACAACGCGAATGTGTTTCAGTTGTCGTTGCAGCTTTGGTGGCCTCCACTGATGTCTTGTTCCGCATCTGCTGATCTGTCGCAGGACATGCTTCTGTCAACTTTCCATTCGAGTGAAAGTTAGTCCCAGTCATTTGGAAGTTTTCTCGCGCGATGCAGCGAAGAACAGGGCTACTTGCAATCGTTGCAAAACGGTCTATTCTTACAAAGGCTGCTCAACGACTGCGCTGAAACGACATCTCGGCACCAAACAGTAGTCCGAAGTGAAGCAGAAGCAACCCCAAATACCAGCAGTGATAATTATTTGAACCAGCTGAATTGAATAAGAAATCGAGCTTAGAAAAAAATACGTAAAAAATCATATTGCCACATCAATGAAACTCGTTAGCTCTCTCGATAGCTTGCTCGTTAGTGGAACTGTTCGCTGGTTTGTTAACCCCGTTAGCGCAAGCGTCGTACTGGTACGACGCACATGAGTTGCATGCCCCACGGCCGTCGTACTAGTACGACGCGCGCTGTACACTGTACAGTGAACCTGCATCTCATAGTTGTGGGGTCCGTGTTGAGTCCATAGCAACTTATTCAAACTATCGTAACTCACCCACTACTTGGTCGATTCTCACAATCGAAACCTGTATCTGCACGTGAAAACTCTCAGTTGGCGATAGAAACAATCGCCGATGCATTACGACTACCGGTTGTTGAGATATGCGACTCGACACGGCAAATTTCAACTAGATTTTTTCGTGCAGTCTGAAGAACGCGTATTTTCCATTGTGGATCATTTTTGCGCTACTTGCTGCCATGGAAACAAGATTCAAATGGAGTCTTGACAAAACATTTGAGCTCGATACGAGCAAGGAGACCGAAATGGCAGCTGAATATTTGACCCCGGTTAGTCTTGGCCGTACTCGAGTCTGTCGAGCACGTTGATGAAGTTTGCCAGACTGTAGCACGGGGTTTTGGTTTCCCTCCGAGCTGGGTTTGCCACCAGTTTGTTCCTCGGCTCAAGACCTTTCCACGAAGCTCAAGATCGTGGAATTCGTCCAACGGAAGGTAAAGTTATCGATCCTTGAACAGGTAGTACTTTCACGGGAAAATACGATTTTTACAGGTGTTGACGTTTGGGCGCGTTCAAGTAGCGTCGTGCTAAAGATACGCTTGTTTCAACACCAATAATAACTAGTGTACCGACTTACTTTCACATGCTGGTGGTCTTGGGTTCCATACTCCGCCACTCTGGCATGTAGAATAGGTCACATCCAGACTGGTGTTAGCAAGAAACCCCGCTTGACACCTTATTGATATGTTCGTACCAATCGCCCTGCTAAAATCAGTAATGGGTTTGAAGTTGTGTTTTGCAAAAATGAGATCTGGACAAAGTTCTGGAAACAAAGAAGAGAACATTCAAGCCGGTTGTAGGTTTTGTGGTAGCAAGTCTTCAGTGTGCAATAATGGATAGAGTGAAGACTTGAGAAATAAACCATGATCGGAATTTCAAAATTTGGGACTTGATGGAGAGTTGCAAAGTATTAGGAAATTAGACCAGGTTCCTCGTACTGCTCTTTTCTCTCCAAAACTCAACACTTGCTAATCAGATACGAAAGAAAGAAAAACCTCCTCAGTCACACCACCAGGACTCGAACCAGGGATGTTCGCGAGAAAGGTCCCTGGTTCGAGTTAGTCCCATATAGTCCCATATTAGCTGCAGTATGTGAAAGTGAACAAGCGCCCTACATCAGAGCATCCGGACACGAGTCCGTGTATGGAAGGTGTGGGGGAAAGCATACGGGGTGCAGTGACAGACGTACAGCCAGCATGCAACACAGAGTGTGCATAAACCATGAGCGGAAATCACGTAGTATTCATGCCGAAATGTGAATATAGGTCATGCACAAGTGCTACCAAACTAGGCTATTGTTCCTTGGAATATAAATACTCCAACATAGTCGGAGACCAGGTTCTAGATGCGCCTATGAAAGGATATTCAGGAGGAGAAAAAGTGGTCGGATCGATAAGGTTGTCGGAGACTCAAGTTTAACTGTGCAGGAACGTAGTGTTATTTTGTATCACGCATGTGCAATAGTCAGGTGTACACACACACACATGTGCAATAGTCAGGTGTACACACACACACACACATGTGTACAATAGTCAGGTGTACACACACACACACATGTGCAATAGTCAGGTGCACCACACACACACACACACATGTGTACATACACGTAATATTGCGAGTGAGACACACAGCTAATAAATCATTTCTTAATTTCATTCTCCTTTCTACTCCAGTAACCATGCTGTACAGTACACAGTCAGTTATTGAGAGATTATTGCACAGAAAATAGGAAATGGTTTCAAACTTACCTAAAATGTTGAGTTGATATGTTTGTGTTGAGTTGTGATCCACTGTTCTGCAATGGTACAGTCCAGTGTATGATGTGTCCAGTATAGGATGTACTGTGGTGTTTACCTGTGCACCGTTTAGAGATCCTGAGAAGGCACCTGTCTCGGCCAACACTAGACTACCATCAGTCTTCTCTAGTCGAATGAAGGGTCCTGATCCACTGATCACAACACATGCAGGTAAGTAACTGGTAACATTGGCTGTAGGTTGTCCATCACCAAATGTCACGCGGAATGCTGTTGTTGATTGTCCTGTACCAGCAGCATTTAGACTGACATGTTGACCTGTATGAAGGTACACATGTGGAACAGTGTGACAATGTTAACTCAATACATCACTACCAGCAATGACAATGACCTGACAATACTATCATAATGCTAACTCAATACATCACTACCAGCAATGACAATGACCTGACAATACTATCACAATGTTAACTCAATACATCACTACCAGCAATGACAATGACCTGACAATACTATCATAATGCTAACTCAATACATCACTACCAGCAATGACAATGACCTGACAATACTATCATAATGTTAACTCAATACATCACTACCAGCAATGACAATGACCTGACAATACTATCATAATGTTAACTCAATACATCACTACCAGCAATGACAATGACCTGACAATACTATCACAATGTTAACTCAATACATCACTACCAGCAATGACAATGACCTGACAATACTATCACAATGTTAACTCAATACATCACTACCAGCAATGACAATGACCTGACAATACTATCACAATGCTAACTCAATACATCACCACCAGCAATGACAATGACCTGACAATACTATCACAATGCTACATGTTGCATTAGCCTTCACACAAACCAGAGGCCTAGCCAAAGCCGGCTCAGGGAGGGCGACCTGCCGGCTGAGACAGCTCCAAGGGCTCCAAGGGTTATTTTGGCCGGCTGGCAAACAATTGAGATTTAGAGAAATTTTAGTTTCTACAAGTACAAGTATTCGTAGCATGCTGTGTTCGGGATCATTTTTCTTTCAATCATGTCACCAAGCCCACTATCCTCCGCCAAGGTAAGAGTCGACCACTGTCAGCTGTCGAAAATAGGTCCAGTTTCTGCCACTACAATGTCCGAATAATCGTGGAAACAGAACGACGGGCACGGCAGCAGCGAAAACTACTTCCACTGTACTGGCACTGCACTACAGTGCACTAGCACTCGAGTCAGTAGATCTACGTAGCAGAGGCTACTCAGGCTCAGTGCTAGCTCTTCACTCACCCTGAAAAGCACTTGAGTATGCACTTGAGTACATGTACGTTGTCGTTGGTGCGCAGAGTGCCAGTAAAATGTAACAGGTGCTAGGTCCGGTCATGGTTCGCTGCTTCCGGTGGGTACACGGCTGTGACACTGACAGCTACAGACTCTGGACTGTCATATCGTGGGCCATTCGTGGCTGGGTCTTGTGCATGCTGCATTTCGGAACACATGACCATCACATTGTACACTACTCCAGTTGTTTTGGCGGACCACTCAGGCACTGCGTTGCTTTAGATAGTTTTAATAGTTGTAGCTCTTCAAGTAGTTCCTCCACGTTACACATGATCCATGCTGATGTAGCTGTTTCAATAGTGTTTGTTTCCTTTTCATATTAATTATTTTTGTTAATTTACCTATAGTCACAATGTCATTGTCACAACTGCTTGATAAATGTCCATAATTGGACGAAGCGAAAGGAGATGCAAGCTGCAATGAAAGATTTGTAGTGGTGTGTGTGTGTGTGTGTGTCTGTGTGGATATGTGACTGATGGCGGGGGTCTGGGGGCGCAGCCCCCAGAACGATGCATTTTCACTAGAACGTTGGCCGGCTGGCATAAAATCCTGGCTAGACCTCTGCAAACATCAGGGAAGCGAACAACATTGTCATCTGACACACATGAAAATAATGACATTGCCAGCACCAAATTCATCCACCATAATATAGCTTACCATTGCAGCCTGTCAGCAACAGGGGACAGAAGAGAAGCAAGCAGCCAATCAGGACACCTTCACAGTGGGACACACAAAGAGAAAATGAGAACAGAGATCTAAATTTTAAAAATGACACTAATGTTGGGTATGAGTAGGGACTTCAATCGAAAAACCAAATTCGTGAGTTTCGCATAAAACGCTAGTTTTTCTAAACCGGGAAGATGTGAGAAACAACCTGGGAAAATTTGAACTCAAAATTCCAAGGCAATCTAGAGTTATACTCGATTGAAGATCGGAAAACGGGTGGAGAAAATAGTCACAGAAGTAAATGCAAGTATGTATGTGAGCCGTGTGGTTTCCGTCCAGCACTGCACTATCTGGTGCATACATTGCGATACAGGATGTGTGCATGCATGCAGTGTGCACGCAGGCCGTGCGCGCCTGCTTGCACAAGTCACACGTTTTCACCGTCACTGCTTCTACAGTGTGCGCGCAGTTCACTCGAATTTTTTCGTCTACCTACAGGAAATCGCCGTGTGCTGGTTTCTGTGATCATCTTCCTTCTACCGCGCCAAAGCGCGAGCCTCAATGTTCTAGAATCCTCTTGGTTCAGGCCAATTCGAGGCCGCTGAACACGAAAATCGGGTGTTCCTCGCGGGGCCGAGTACGGATCTGGTCGAAATTAGTACTTCGAAGTGCAACCGCGCCAAGCGCGGAGGCATTATTAATTTTTTGGAAGCATGGCATGTGTGGCACCATTGGAAAGGTGATGACCTCAGCTACCTAGAAATAGCATCGACAACGCCGAAAAGGCCGCGGGAGAAGATACTCGGGCCTCGAACTGCATCTCGAACTGCAGTCATGAGGCGCCCATTCACTTTGTACAGGCGAGCTGTGACTGCATTTTTCGCTTTTCAGTGACCGGAACTGAACTCGCTAGTATGAGTATGGAAAGGACGGGAAGCTAAATGAATTGCACACGAAACTAAAAACCTTGCACCCTTTGTTGGGTATACATGCATTGAATGGGTTGAATCCAACCAATTCCATTTGCATGCAAACCCATGCCAGGTAAGATGTGAACCATCAACCCACAAGAAAATCCTGATACCCACAGGCCCCGGTGCATTGCCAAAGCATGGTTTTGACAATAGCTGAAGAGGTCTAAAAGGGGGTGCATTTGACTTTGCTCAGAAATGCGCCGTTGAAAAGCAACAGAAGTGCACACGCGCCCTCATTACAGTAAGCTTCCGTAAAAAGGCTCACGAGCTGCAATTTTATTTGTGCTTCGAGGCCGACTTGCTCTCCCATCACTTCTGTGAGGATGAAACAGTCCTTTGTTCTGGAAAGGAAAGGAGAAGATAAGTATACTAGGGTCGAAAGGGGTGATCCGAGTACCCGAGCACCCGTCTGTTTACCTGCTGATCCGTTAGCAAACGAGTACCCGTTAGTCATGTACGACGTCCCGGTACGGTATTATTAGCTGGCTTCTACAGTCGTACAGTTCGCTGTAAAGTTTGAATGTGTTGTTGCTGGTTGGATGCTGCTACATATGACAACTCCTCGGACTGTTTTGCATGCTAGGGCTGTGAGTGTGCATGCTGTGCTTGTCGCCATGCAGAGCACTTGCTGTCAAGTGCATGACTTTGCTTGTCGCCATGCAGTGCACTTGCTGTGAAGTGCATGACTTTGCTTGTCGCCATGCAGTGCACTTGCTGTGAAGTGCATGACTTTGCTTGTCGCCATGCAGTGCACTTGCTGTGAAGTGCATGACTTTGCTTGTCGCCATGCAGTGCACTTGCTGTGAAGTGCATGACTTTGCATGTCTGCAGTTCTGGTATGAAATGTGGAAGGCTATTGTACAGTCACTGTTTAAAGGGTATAAACCGGGTAACTATTTACACTCAGCTCAGGGATGTCGGAACGTGATTTAGTGTAGTACGGTCAGCTATCTGAACTGTACAATTTACGCGTGAGGGAGGGGTGGCGGAGCTGAAATGTTTGGAAATTTAGAGCCCAAATCAGCACATGTTATTGATTCGGGGGGTACTTGCGGCAAATAGTGGTAGGGTCATTACCGTAGTGACCGTTGCGTGTCCGACGCCCCTGCAGCTATTTAGTTTCAGCTATACGGCACCAACCCGAAATGCCGAAATTAAAACGCTGAGGAAAATTTTCAAATCGGCTTTGGTGATGCAGTAGTATTGACCGCGTGCCGAAAAATAAATTGCTGTTAAAATGTCAAAAATCATGAAATGCCGGAATTTTCTCTATACACTGTTGCATTTCTAAAATTGGTCCGTGGAGCCAGATCCCAAGCTGGACGCCCAAGCTGGAAACCAAGCTGGATCCCAAGCTGGACCCCAAGCTGGACCCCAAGCTGGACCCCAAGCTGGAAACCAAGCCGGATACCAAGCTGGATACCAAGCCAGATCCGAAGCTGGACCCCCAAGCTGGAAACCAAGCTGGAAACCAAGCCGGATACCAAGCCGGATACCAAGCCGGATCCCAAGCAAGATCCCAAGCCGGATCCCAAGACGGACCCAAACCGGACCCCAAGCCGGATCCCAAGCCGGATCCCAGGCCGGATACCAAGCTGGATCCCAAGCCGGATCCCAAGCCGGATCCCAAGCCGGACACCAAGCCGCATACCGAACCGGATCCCAAGCCGGATCCAAATCCGCATCCCAAGCCGCATCCCGCTGATGTCGGCAAAGTCAAGAAAGGCAGACCTGAGTGTGGCCTTCACCAGAGCAGGGATCGAGCTATTGGACAACATCAAGAGAATAATAATAATAATATTCTCGGGATCCGCGTCGGCATCGCTTGAATGTTCAGAAACACACAAACTAGCCTTCGCATCCGCAGGCCACCACTATGCCTGTTCACCTTAGTGGCGGATGCAGACCTCACAAGTGAGTCAGGGGAGAGCAGGTTAATCTCTCAACCAATCGGGCGTGTAACAGCCCATAACCCTGTAAACTGCATCCTTGTTACTCTCACTCCGAGCTGTGAGTACCCAGTTGACCGTGGGTATCGGGACAGTTCAACACGCGTAATAAAAAGTCTTTTTACGCGTTCCCTGCTACCAGCGCGGGTCTTGAACTCGGGACCTGATGATTCGCAGGCAGGCCTGCAAACCAATCGGCCATATACGTTGGTCCTCAAGAGAATAGCAACCGTAAGGGAGATAAAACTGTCACTTGTGCAGTTTGCCTTGAAAAGTAGAATGTTTGCTTAAACCGCAAGAAGTGCAAGCAAAAACTGTATATCTACCTATGGTTGGTGATTATTTGTACGAGATGTGTGCAAGTTCACGCACTAGCGCTAGTTCGATAAGCGGGGTGCAGTATACTCGCAATGTTGATAAGGTGAAGGTGTACCTTCGAGTTTACAATTAGAGCAACACGCAGGTAAAGACGCTGATCGCGTACCGGCACACGGCCCTGTCCCGAGCGGGCACCATATGCAGCAAAAAGAAAATCCGAAGTATCTCGACACGGGCAAAGGTGTTATATCTTTTGAACTCGTCAGCTTCAGCCGTGGTCGCAGCCATTGTTTCGCAGCCGTCATCGCAGCCATTTTGTCGCAGCCGTGGTCCCAGCCATTTTCGCAGAAGTGGTCGCAGCCATTTTTTCGCAGAAGTGGTCACAGTCATTTTCGCAGCCGTGGTCGCAGTCATTTTCGCAGCAGTGGTCGCAGCCATTATTGCAGCCGTGTCGCAGCCATTTTCGCAGCCGTGGTCGCAGCCATTTTGTCGCAGCCGCGGTCGCAGCCATTTTGCAGCCGTGGTCGCAGCCATTATTTCGCAGCCGTCGTCGCAGTAATTTTCGCAGCGGTGGTCGCAGCCTTTTTCGCAGCCGTGGTTGCAGCCATTTTTTTCGCAGCCGTGGTCGCAGCCATTTTCGCTGCCACTTTCTGTGTCGCAGTCATCGTCGCAGTCTGTGACGCCTCCGTTGTCACAACCGTTTTCTGTGTCGCAGCCATCGTCTCAGTCTGTCCCGCCTCCGTTGTCGCAACCGTTTTCTGTGTCGCAGTCGTCGTCTCAGTCTGTGCCTCCTCCGTTGTCACAACCGGTTTCTGTGTAGCAGTTATCGTCGCAGTCTGTGCCGCCTCCATTGTCGCAATCGTTTTCTGTGTTGCAGTCATCGTCGCAGTGCCGCCTCCGTTGTCACAACCATTTTCTGTGTCACAGTCGTCGGCGCAGTCTGTGCCCCCTCCGTTGGCACAACCGTTTTCTGTGTCGCAGTCGTCGTGGCAGTCTGTCCCACCTCCGATGTAACAACCATTTTCTGTGTCGCAGTCTGTGCCGCCTCCGTTGTCGCAACCGTTTTCTGTGTTGCAGTCATCGTCGCAGTCTGCGCCGCCTCCGTTGTCACAACCGTTTTCTGTGTCGCAGTCGTCGTCACAGTCCGTGCCTCCTCCGTTGTCGCAACCGTTTCCTATGTCACGGTCATCGTCGCAGTCTGTGCCGCCTCCAATGTCGCAACCGTTTTCTGTGTTGCAGTCATCGTCGCAGTCTGCGCCACCTCCGTTGTCACAACCATTTTCTGTGTCACAGTCGTCGGCGCAGTCTGTGCCCCTTCCATTGGCACAACCGTTTTCTGTGTCGCAGTCGTCGTGGCAGTCTGTGCCGCCTCCGATGTAACAACCATTTTCTGTGTCGCAGTCGTCGTCGCAGTCTGTGCCGGGTCCGTTGTCACAACCATTTTCTGTGTCGCAGTCGTCGTCGCAGTCTGTGCCGCCTCCGTTGTCACAACCGTTTTCTGTGACGCAGTCGTCGTCGCAGTCTGTGCCGCCTCCGTTGGCACATTTGCTGCCTACATGTATATCACAACCGCTGTTTGCAACGCAGACATTTTTTCGCAACCTTCGTCTCAGCCATTTTCGCAGCCGTCGTCGCAGCCATTTTTTCGCAGCCGTGGTCGCGGCCACTTTCGCCAGCTGTGGTCACAGCCCTTTTCGCAGTCGTTGTCTCGAACATTTTTCGCAGCCGTGGTCGCAGTTATTTTCGCAGCCTTGGTCGCAGCAATTGTTTCGCAGCCGTCGTCGCAGCAATTTTGTCGCAGCCGTGGTCGCAGCCATTTTCGGAGCCGTGGTCGCAGCCATTTTTTCGCAGCCGTGGTCGCAGTCATTTTCGCAGCCTTGGTCGCAGCTATTTTCGCAGCCGTGGTAGCAGCCATTTTTGCACCCGTGGTCGCAGCCATTTTCGCAGCCGTGGTTGAAGCTATTTTTCGCAGCCGTGGTCGCAGCCATTTTCGAGGCCGTAGTCGTAGCCATTTTCGCAGCCGTGGTCGCAGCCATTTTCGCAGCCGTGGTCGAAGCCATTATCGATACGCAACTACTGCCTGCGTCGCATTCATTTTCACAGCCTATATTTGTGCTCAGTCGTTGTCTGTGTCGCAACCGCTGCCGTGGTCGCAGCCATTGTTTCGCAGCCAGCGTCGCAGCCATTTTGTCGCAGCCATTTTCGCAGCCGCGGTCGCAGCCATTGTTTCGCAGCCGTCGTCACAGCCATTTTCGCAGCCGTGGTCGCACCAATTTTTTCGTAGCCATGGTCGCAGCCATTTTTGCAGCAGTGTCGCAGCCATTTTCGCAGCCGTGGTCTCAGCCATTTGTACGCAGCCGTCTACGCAGCCATTTTCGCAGTCGTGGTTGCAGCCGTATTACGCAGCCGTGGTTGCAGCCATTCTCGCAGCCTTGTTTGCAGCCATTTTTTAGAAGCCGTGGTCGAAGCCATTTTTCGCAGCCGTGGTCGCAGCCATTTTGTCGCAGCCGTGGTCGCAGCCATTTTCGCAGCCGTGGTCGAAGCCATTTTTCGCAGCCGTGGTCGCAGCTATTTTCGCGGCCGTAGTCGCAGCAATTTTCGCAGCCGTGGTCGCAGCCATTTTCGCAGCCATGGTCGCAGCCATTATCGATACGCAACTACTCCCTGCGTCGCAGTCATTTTCACAGCCGTTATTTGTGCTCAGTCGTCGTCTGTGTCGCAACCGCAGCCGTGGTCGCAGCCATTGTTTCGCAGCCGTCGTCACAGCCATTTTGTCGCAGCCATTTTCGCAGCCGTGGTCGCAGCCATTGTTTCTCAGCCGTCGTCGCAGCCATTTACGCAGCCGTGGCCGCACCCATTTTTTTCGCAGCCATTGTCGCAGCTATTTTCGCAGCCGTGTCGCAGCCATTTTCGCCGCCGTGGTCCCAGTCATTTTTTCGCAGCCGTCGAAGTAGCCATTTTCGTAGTCGTGGTCGCAGCCATATTACGCGGCCGTGGTTGCAGCCATTTTCACAGCCGTGGTTGCAGCCCTTTTTTAGAAGCCGTGGTCGCAGCCATTTTCGCAGCCATGGTCGCAGCCATTATCGATACGCAACTACTCCCTGCGTTGCAGTCATTTTCACAGCCGTTATTTGTGCTCAGTCGTCGTCTGTGTCGCAACCGCAGCCGTGGTCGCAGCCATTGTTTCGCAGCCGTCGTCGCAGCCATTTTGTCGCAGCCGTGGTCGCAGCCATTGTTTCGCAGCCGTCGTCGCAGCCATTTACGCAGCCGTGGCCGCACCCATTTTTTTCGCAGCCATTGTCGCAGCTATTTTCGCAGCCGTGTCGCAGCCATTTTCGCCGCCGTGGTCCCAGCTATTTTTTCGCAGCCGTCGACGTAGCCATTTTCGTAGTCGTGGTCGCAGCCATATTACGCGGCCGTGGTTGCAGCCATTTTCACAGCCGTGGTTGCAGCCATTTTTTAGAAGCCGTGGTCGCAGCAATTTTCCTCAGCTGTGGCCGCAGCCATTTTTTTCGCAGCCGTGGTCGCAGCCATTTTCGCAGCCGTGGTCGCAGCCATTATCGCAGCCGTGGTCGCAGCCGTTGTCGCAAACATTTTTTCGCAGCCGTGGTCGCAGTCATTTTCGCAGCCGTGATCGCAGCCCATTTTTCGCAGCTGTGGTCGCAGCCATTTTTGCAGCCGTGGTCGTAGCTATTTTCGCAGCCGTGGCCGAAGCCATTGTTTCGCAGCCGTCGTCGCAGCCATTTTGTCGCAGCCGGGGTCGCAGCCATTTTCGCAGCCGTGGTCGCAGCCATTTTTTCGCAGCCGTGGTCGCAGCCATTTTCGCAGCCGTGGTCGCAGCCATTATCGCAGCCGTGGTCGCAGCTATTTTTGCAGCCGTTGTCGCAAACATTTTTTCGCAGCCGTGGTCGCAGTCAATTTCGCACCCGTGATCACAGCCCATTTTTCGCAGCTGTGGTCGAAGCCCTTTTTGCAGCCGTGGTCGTAGCTATTTTCGCAGCCGTGTCCGCAGCCATTGTTTCGCAGCCGTCGTCGCAGCCATTTTGTCGCAGCCGTGGTCGCAGCCATTTTCGCGGCCGTGATCGCAGCCATTGTTTCGCAGCCGTGGTCGCAGCCATTTTCACAGCCGTGGTCGCACCCATTTTCGCAGCCGTGTCGCAGCCGTGGTCCAAGCTATTTTTCGCAGCCGTCGACGCAGCCATTTTCGTTGTCGTGGTCGCAGCGATATTACGCAGCCGTGGTTGCAGCCATTTTCGCAGCCGTGGTTGCAGCCATTTTTAGAAGCCGTTGTCGCAGATATTTTTAGCAGCCGTGGTCGCAGCCATTTTTTCGCAGCCGTGGTCGCAGCCATTTTAGCATCCGTGGTCGCAGCCATTATCTCAGCCGTGGTCGCAGCTGTTGTCGCAAACATTTTTTCGCAGCCGTGGTCGCAGTCATTTTCGCAGCCGTGATCGCAGCCCATTTTTCGCAGCTGTGGTCGCAGCCATTTTCGCAGCTGTGGTCGCAGCCATTTTCGCAGCCGTTGTCGCAGCCATTATCGATACGCAACTGCTGCCTGCGTTGAAGTCCTTTTCACAGGCGTTATTTGTGCTCAGTCGTTGTCTGTGTCGCAACCGCAGCCGTGATCGCAGCCATTGTTTCTCAGCTGTCGTCGCAGCCATTTTTTCGCAGCCGTGGTCGCAGACATTTTCGCAGCCATGGTCGCGGCCATTTTCGCCAGCTGTGGTCGCAGCCCTTTTCGCAGCCGTTCTCGCGAACATTTTTTCGCAGTCGTGATCGCAGTCATTTTCGCAGCCTTGGTCCCAGCCCTTTTTTCACAGCCGTGGTCGCAGCCGTGGTCGCAGCCATTGTTTTGCGGCTGTTGTCGCAGCCATTTTATCGCAGCCGTGGTCGCAGTCATTTTCGCAGCCGTGATCGCAGCCCATTTTCGCAGCTGTGGTCGCAGCCATTTTTGCAGGTGTGGTCGCAGGTTTTTTCGCAGCCGTGGCCGAAGCCATCGTTACGCAGCCGTCGTCGCAGCCATTTTGTCGCAGCCGTGGTCGCAGCCATTTTCGCCGCCGTGGTCGCAGCCATTTTTTTCGCAGCCGTGGTCGCAGCCATTATCACAGCCGTGGTCGCAGCTATTTTTGCAGCCGTTGTCGCAAACATTTTTTCGGCGCAGTGGTCGCAGTCATTTTCGCAGCCGTGATCGCGGCCCATTTTTCGCAGCTGTGGTCGCAGCCATTTTTGCAGCCGTGGTCGTAGCTATTTTCGCAGCCGTGGCCGCAGCCATTGTTTCGCAGCCGTCGTCGCAGCGGTTTTGTCGCAGCCGTGGTCGCAGCCATTTTCGCAGCCGTGATCGCAGCCATTGTTTCGCAGCCGTCGTCGCAGCCATTTTCACAGCCGTGGTCGCACCCATTTTTTCGCAACCATTTTCGCAGCCGTGTCGCAGCCGTGGTCCAAGCCATTTTTTCGCAGCCGTCGATGCAGCCATTTTCGTAGTCGTGGTCGCAGCGGAATTACGCAGCCGTAGTTGCAGCCATTTTCGCAGCCGTGGTTAGAGCCTTTTTTTAGAAGCCGTTGTCGCAGCTATTTTTAGCAGCCGTGGTCGCAGCCATTTTTTCGCAGCCGTGGTCGCAGCCATTTTCGCATCCGTGGTCGCAGCCATTATCGCAGCCGTGGTCGCAGCCGTTGTCGCAAACATTTTTTCGCAGCCGTGGTCGCAGTCATTTTCGCAGCCGTGATCACAGCCCATTTTTCGCAGCTGTGGTCGCAGCCATTTTCGCAGCTGTGGTCGCAGCCATTTTCGCAGCCGTTGTCGCAGCCATTATCGATACGCAACTACTGCCTGCGTTGAAGTCATTTTCACAGGCGTTATTTGTGCTCAGTCGTTGTCTGTGTCGCAACCGCAGCCGTGATCGCAGCCATTGTTTCTCAGCTGTTGTCGCAGCCATTTTTTCGCAGCCGTGGTCGCAGCCATTTTCGCAGCCGTGGTCGCGGCCATTTTCGCCAGCTGTGGTCGCAACCCTTTTCGCAGCCGTTGTCGCGAACACTTTTTCGCAGCCGTGATCGCAGTCATTTTCGCAGCCTTGGTCGCAGCCCTTTTTTCGCAGCCGTGATCGCAGCCGTGGTCGCAGCCATTTTTTCGCAGCCGTGGTCGCAGCCATTTTCGCATCCGTGGTCGCAGCCATTATCGCAGCCGTGGTCGCAGCCGTTGTCGCAAACATTTTTTCGCAGCCGTGGTCGCAGTCATTTTCGCAGCCGTGATCACAGCCCATTTTTCGCAGCTGTGGTCGCAGCCATTTTCGCAGCTGTGGTCGCAGCCATTTTCGCAGCCGTTGTCGCAGCCATTATCGATACGCAACTACTGCCTGCGTTGAAGTCATTTTCACAGGCGTTATTTGTGCTCAGTCGTTGTCTGTGTCGCAACCGCAGCCGTGATCGCAGCCATTGTTTCTCAGCTGTTGTCGCAGCCATTTTTTCGCAGCCGTGGTCGCAGCCATTTTCGCAGCCGTGGTCGCGGCCATTTTCGCCAGCTGTGGTCGCAACCCTTTTCGCAGCCGTTGTCGCGAACACTTTTTCGCAGCCGTGATCGCAGTCATTTTCGCAGCCTTGGTCGCAGCCCTTTTTTCGCAGCCGTGATCGCAGCCGTGGTCGCAGCCGTCGTCGCAGCCATTTTGTCGCAGCCGTGGTCGCAGCCATTTTCGGAGCCGTGATCGCAGCCATTTTTTCGCAGCCGTGGTCGAAGTCATTTTCTTAGCCGTGGTCGCAGCTAATTTTGCAGCCGTGGTAGCAGCCATTTTTGCAGCCGTGGTCGCAGCCACTTTCGCAGCCGTGGTAGCAGCCATTTTTCGCAGCCGTGGTCGCAGCCATTTTAAGGGCCGTAGTCGCAGCCATTTTCGCAGCCGTGGTCGCAGCCATTTTCGCAGCCGTGGTCGCAGCCATTATCGATACGCAACTACTGCCTGCGTCGCATTCATTTTCACAGGCGTTATTTGTGCTCAGTCGTTGTCTGTGTCGTGGTCGCAGCCATTGTTTCGCAGCCAGCGTCGCAACCATTTTGTCGCAGCCGTGGTCGCAGCCATTTTCCCAGCCTTGGTCGCAGCCATTGTTTCGCAGCCGTCGTCGCAGCCATTTTCGCAGCCGTAATTCGCAGCCGTCGTCGCAGCCATTTTGTCGCAGCCGTGGTCGCAGCCATTTTCCCAGCCGTGGTCGCAGCAATTGTTTCGCAGCCGTCGTCGCAGCCATTTTCGCAGCCGTAATTCGCAGCCGTCGTCGCAGCCATTTTGTCGCAGCCGTGGTCGCAGCCATTTTCCCAGCCGTGGTCGCAGCCATTGTTTCGCAGCCGTCGTCGCAGCCATTTTCGCAGCCGTAATTCGCAGCCGTCGTCGCAGCCATTTTGTCGCAGCCGTGGTCGCAGCCATTTTCCCAGCCGTGGTCGCAGCCATTGTTTCGCAGCCGTCGTCGCAGCCATTTTCGCAGCCGTAATTCGCAGCCGTCGTCGCAGCCATTTTGTCGCAGCCGTGGTCGCAGCCATTTTCCCAGCCGTGGTCGCAGCCATTGTTTCGCAGCCGTCGTCGCAGCCATTTTCGCAGCCGTAATTCGCAGCCGTCGTCGCAGCCATTTTGTCGCAGCCGTGGTCGCAGCCATTTTCCCAGCCGTGGTCGCAGCCATTGTTTCGCAGCCGTCGTCGCAGCCATTTTCGCAGCCGTAATTCGCAGCCGTCGTCGCAGCCATTTTGTCGCAGCCGTGGTCGCAGCCATTTTCCCAGCCGTGGTCGCAGCCATTGTTTCGCAGCCGTCGTCGCAGCCATTTTCGCAGCCGTAATTCGCAGCCGTCGTCGCAGCCATTTTGTCGCAGCCGTGGTCGCAGCCATTTTCCCAGCCGTGGTCGCAGCCATTGTTTCGCAGCCGTCGTCGCAGCCATTTTCGCAGCCGTAATTCGCAGCCGTCGTCGCAGCCATTTTGTCGCAGCCGTGGTCGCAGCCATTTTCCCAGCCGTGGTCGCAGCCATTGTTTCGCAGCCGTCGTCGCAGCCATTTTCGCAGCCGTAATTCGCAGCCGTCGTCGCAGCCATTTTGTCGCAGCCGTGGTCGCAGCCATTGTTTCGCAGCCGTCGTCGCAGCCATTTTCGCATCCGTGGTCGCACCCATTTTTTCGCAGCCATTTTCGCAGCCGTGGTCCCAGCCATTTTTTCGCAGCCGTCGACGTAGCCATTTTCGTAGTCTTGGTCGCAGCCATATTACGCAGGCGTGGTTGCAGCCATTTTTTAGAAGCCGTGGCCGCAGCCATTTTTCGCAGCTGTGGTCGCAGCCATTTTGTTCGCAGCCGTGGTCGCAGCCATTTTCGCAGCCGTGGTCGCAGCCATTTTTCGCAGCCGTGGTCGCAGCTCTTTTCGCGGCCGTAGTCGCAGCTATTTTCGCAGCCGTGGTCACAGCCATTTTCGCAGCCATTATCGATACGCAACTACTCCCTGCGTCGCAGTCATTTTTACAGCCGTTATTTGTGCTCAGTCGTTGTCTGTGTCGCAACCGCGGCCATCGTCGCAGCCATTGTTTCGCAGCCGTCGTCGCAGCCATTTTCGTAGTCGTGGTCGCAGCATTATTTTGCAGCCGTGGTTGCAGCCATTTTCACAGCCGTGGTTGCAGCCATTTTTTAGAAGCCGTGGTCGCAGCCATTTTTCGCAGCCGTGGTCGCAGCCATTTTTTTCGCAGCCGTGGTCGCAGCCATTTTCGCAGCCGTGGTCGCAGCCATTATCGCAGCCGAGGTCGCAGCCATTTTCGCAGCCGTTGTCGCAAACATTTTTTCGCAGCCGTGGTCGCAGTCATTTTCGCAGCCGTGATCGCAGCCCATTTTTCCCAGCTGTGGTCGCAGCCATTTTTGCAGCCGTGGGCGTAGCTATTTTCGCAGCCGTGGCCGCAGCCATTGTTTGGCAGCCGTCGTCGCAACCATTTTGTCGCAGCCGTGGTCGCAGCCATTTTCGCAGCCGTGATCGCAGCAATTGTTTCGCAGCCGTCGTCGCAGCCATTTTCACAGCCGTGGTCGCACCCATTTTTTCGCAGCCATTTTCGCAGCCGTGTCGTAGCCGTGGTCCAAGCCATTTTTTCGCAGCCGTCGACGCAGCCATTTTCGTAGTCGTGGTCGCAGCGATATTACGCAGCCGTGGTTGCAGCCATTTTCGCAGCCGTGGTTGCAGCCATTTTTTAGAAGCCGTTGTCGCAGCCATTTTTCGCAGCCGTGGTCGCAGCCAGATTTTCGCAGCCGTGGTCACAGCCATTTTCGCGTCCGTGGTCGCAGCCATTATCACAGCCGTGGTCGCAGCCATTTTCGCAGCCGTTGTCGCGAACATTTTTTCGCAGCCGTGGTCGCAGTCATTTTCGCAGCCGTGATCGCAGCCCATTTTCGCAGCTGTGGTCGCAGCCATTCTCGCAGCTGTGGTCGCAGCACTTTTCGCAGCCGTTGCCGCAGCCATTATCGATACGCATCGATATCATTTTCACAGGCGTTATTTGTGCTCAGTCGTTGTCTGTGTCGCAACCGCAGCCGTGGTCGCAGCCATTGTTTCTCAGATGTCGTCGCAGCCATTTTGTCGCAGCCGTGGTCGCAGCCATTTTCGCAGCCGTGGTCGCGGCCATTTTCGCCAGCTGTGGTCGCAGCCCTTTTCGCAGCCGTTGTCGCGAACATTTTTTGCAGCCATGGTCGAAGTCATTTTCACAGCCTTAGTCGCAGCCCTTTTTCCGCAGCCGTGGTCGCAGCCGTGGTCACAGCCATTGTTTCGCAGCCGTGGTCGCAGCCGTGGTCGCAGCCATTTTCGGAGCCGTGATCGCAGCCATTTTTTCGCAGCCGTGGTCGCAGTCATTTTCGCAGCCTTGGTCGCAGCAAATTTTTGCAGCCCTGGTGGCAGCCATTTTCGGAGCTGTGGTCGCAGCCTTTTTTCGCAGCCGTGGTCGCAGCCATTTTCGCAGCCGTGGTCGCAGCCATTATCGATACGCAACTACTGCTTGCGTCGCATTCATTTTCAAAGGCGTTATTTGTGCTCAGTCGTTGTCTGTGTCGTAACCGCTGCCGTGGTCGCAGCCATTGTTTCGCAGCTAGCGTCGCAGCGATTTTGTCGCAGCCGTGGTCGCAGCCATTTTCGCAGCCGTAGTCGCAGCCATTGTTTCGCAGCCGTCGCCGCAGCCATTTTCGCAGCCGTAGTCGCACCCATTTTTTCGCAGCCATGGTCGCAGCCATTTTCGCAGCCGTGTCGCAGCCACTTTCGCAACCGTGGTCCCAGCCATCTTTTCGCAGCCGTCGACGTAGCCATTTTCGTATTCGTGGTCGCAGCCATATTCCGCAGCCGTGGTTGCAGCCATTTTCGCAGCCGTGGTTGCGGCCATTTTTTAGAAGCCGTGGACGCAGCCATTTTTCGCAGCGGTGGTCGCAGCCAGTTTTCGCAGCCGTGGTTGTAGCTATTTTCGCAGCCGTGGTCGCAGCAATTTTCGCAGCCGTGGTCGCGGCCATTTTCGCAGCCGTTGTCGCAGCCATTATCGATACGCAATTGCCGCCTGCGTCGCAGTCATTTTCACAGCCGTTATTTGTGCTCAGTCGTTGTCTGTGTCGCAACCGCAGCCGTGGTCGCAGCCATTGTTTCGTAGCCGTCGTCGCAGCCATTTTGTCGCAGCCGTGGTCGCAGCCATTTTCGCAGCCGTGGCCGCAGTCATTTTCACAGCCGTGGTCGGCAGCTATTTTCGCGGCAGTGGCAGCAGCCATTTTTGCAGCCGTGGTCGCAGCCATTTTCCCAGTTGTGGTCGCAGCCATTTTTCGCAGCCGTGGTCGCAGCCATTTTCGCTTCCGTGGTCGCAGCCATTATCGCAGCCATTATCGCAGCCTTGGTCGCAGCCATTTTCGCAGCCGTGGTCGCAGCTATTTTCGCAGCCGTCGTCGCAGCCATTTTGTTGCAGTCTGTGCCGCCTCCGTTGTCGCCACCAGTTTCTGTGTAGCAGTTATCGTCGCAGTCTGTGCCGCCTCCGTTGTCGCAACCGTTTTCTGTGTCGCAGTCATCGTCGCAGTCTGTGCCACCTCCGTTGTCCCAACCGTTTTCTGTGTCGCAGTCGTCGTCGCAGTCTGTGCCGCCTCCGTTGTCACAACCGTTTTCTGTGTCGCAGTCATCGTCGCAGTCTGTGCCGCCTCCGTTGTCACAACCGTTTTCTGTGTCGCAGTCGTCGTGGCAGTCTGTGCCGCCTCTGTTCTCGGCACCATTTTCTGTGTCGCAGTCGTCGGCGCAGTCTGTGCCGCCTCCGTTGTCACATTTGCTGCCTACATGTATGTCACAACCGCTGTTTGCAACGCAGCCATTTTTTCGCAGCCGTCGTCGACGCCATTTTTTCGCAGCCTTCGTCGCAGCCATTTTCGCAGCTTTTTTTCGCAGCTGTGGTCGCAGCTGTTGTCGCAAACATTTTACCGCAGCCGTGGTCGCAGTCATTTTCGCAGCCGTGGTCGCAGCCCTTTTTTAGCAACCGTGGGCGCAGCCATTTTTGCAGCCCTGGTCGTAGCCATTTTCGCAGCCGTGGTCGCAGCCATTATTTCCCAGCCGTGGTCGCAGCCATTTTGTCGCAACCGTGGTCGCAGCCATTTTCGCAGCCGTGGTCGCAGCCATTTTTCCCAGCCGTGTTCGCAGTCATTTTTGCAGCCGTGGTCACAGCTATTTTCGCAGCCGTGGTAGCAGCCATTTTTGTAGCGGTGGTCGCAGCTATTTTCGCAGCCGTGGTCGCAGCCATTTTTCGCAGCCGTGGTCACAGCCATTTTCGCGGCCGTAGTCGCAGCCATTTTCGCAGCAGTGGTTGCAGCTATTTTCGCAGCCGTGGTCGCAGCAATTTTCGCAGCCGTGGTCACAGCCATTTTCTCAGCCGTTGTCGCAGCCATTATCGATACGCAACTGCAGCCTGCGTCGCAGTCATTTTCACAGCCTTTATTTGTGCTTAGTCGTTGTCTGTGTCGCAACCGCAGCCGTGGTCGCAGCCATTGTTTCGCAGTCGTCGTCGCAGCCATTTTGTCGCAGCCGTGGTCGCAGCCATTTTTGCAGCCGTGGTCGCAGCCATTTTTCGCAGCCGTGGTCGCAGTCATTTTCGCAGCCGTGGTCGCAGCTATTTTCGCAGCCGTGGTGGCAGCCATTTTTGTAGCCATGGTCGCAGCCATTTTCGCAGCCGTGGTCGCAGCCATTTTTCGCAGCCTTGGTCGCAGCCATTTTCGCGGCCGTAGTCACAGGCATTTTCGCAGCCGTGGTTGCAGCTATTTTTGCAGCCGTGGTCGCAGCCATTTTCGCAGCCGTTGTCGCAGCCATTATCGATACGCAACTGCTGCCTTCGTCGCAGTCATTTTCACAGCCGTAATTTTTGCTCAGTCGTTGTCTGTGTCACAACCGCTGCCTGTGCCGCAGTTGTATTCGCAGCCTTTGTCGGCGTCTCGGTCATTGTCGCAATCGTTGCCCGCATCGCAGTCGCTGTTGCAGCAGTTGTCTGCGTCACAATCCTTGCCTGTGTCTCGGTCGGTGTCACATCTGTTGCCGGTGTCGCTTTCATTGTCATCACCACAGTCGATGTCAAAGCCGTTGTCTATGTCGTTGTCTAAGCCTCTACTGTTTTCTATGCTGCCGACATTGCCTGCACCACCTTCCATGGCAGCAGAGTATGAGAAGCCGGCCGTTGATAAGCAGTATCATGCAGCATGAGCACCAAGCAAGACGCCTGCACTCGGTTAGCAATCCTGACCGGTGATAATGTATTAGGCGAATTTCCAAAATGTCATTTCCAATGCATACTAAGGGCAGAAGGAGAGTAGTATTTCTAAAAGTATGTCAAAATGTTCGAAATTATTTATGTTTAGCATCCCCCCACCTCACAACAGAGCAACCGAGTTTTTGCTGGGAGTGCCGATTCGAGCAACTGGTATGATGGCTCTGCTTGGAGCCGCTAGATGGCTCGCAGCTGAGCCAGCAAATGACTCCGCTTGGAGCAGGAGAATGACTCTGCATGGAGCCGGCAAATGACTTCGCATGGAGCCGGCGAATGACTCCGTACGGTGCCGGCAAATGACTCTGCATGGCGCCGGCGAATGAATCCGCATGGAGCCGGCAAATGACTCCGCATGGAGCCGGCGATTGACTCTGCATGGAGCCGGCGAATGACTCTGCATCTAGCCGGCGAATGACTCCGTATGGAGCCGGCGAATGACTCCGCATGGAGCCGCCAAATTACTCCGCATGGAGCCGCCAATTACTCTGCAATGAGCCGCCGAATGACTCCGCATGGAGCCGTCAATGCCTCCGCATGGAGCCGCCAATGACTCTGAGTAGAGCTGCCAAATGCTAAATATATAGAGATGCATAACCAGTTGAGAGCATATTATATTCTCATGGACTATACAGATACCGTCATGTGTGCGCCAGAAACATGAGATGAGCAAGTGGGTGGGAGGGTGGGAAGGAAACCGTTTGGGAACACATGTTCCGCAAGTTGCACGCTCGAAAGTCCGAACAGCAATGACATGCAAGAGACATTGTAGGGCGTGTGCCCACGTGACATGCGCATGCGTGCAGGTTGGGCCAGCTCGCTGGGCTGGCTGCTAACTCGCGTTAGCATGCTAACGCTCATCGCTCAGAAAATGTACGTGTTTAGCACCCCCCCCCCCCCCCAAAAAACACAGGCGTAGGGCGCGTTCAGACTGGTGTAAAAAGCAAGCGGAATGTGAAAGTTGTCACGGTGAATCGGTTCCCGCCAGCACAAACACGGAAAAGGTTTCCCACCACCAATGTTTCCCACCACTGTGCAGCCTTGTGGGATGCAGATTGCAGCGGAACACGGCGGGAGCACTTTTGATTATTTTGAGTTTTGACTTCTAGACTGCCAACTTCTTCCATAATGCCGAATGTTCGGCTCAGCAATGGAGAGGGAGCGCATGGAGCTGTACGTGGTGATTTTTGAGGGCTCTGCAGGGAAACCGTTGACTGCAAACGAGAGGCATACTCTGATCGCTGAGAGGATGAATGCCACCCAAGCAGCACACACTCTGGACATCGTGTTCTTTCCGTAGGCAAGCACAAGCAAAAGCACGAGAGCTTTCCTGCGGAGGTATTACTTTGGCCGTATTTCAGCATGGTTGAGTGGAAAAATTCAAAAAGGTTTATTTCAAGAAAACCCCAAAAGGAAGACGGGGGGGGGGGGGGGGGGCATGTCCTCAGCGCTCGAAGAGACGTTCTACTATCTGCCGGTATAGCTCTTGCCAATTGAGGATGTAGCCGGCTGCTTTGCCAGCGCTTGTAAATTGGCTATTTTCAAGCAATTATGTGTTGCGCCAGGGGGTGATTGCCCTCGTCTTCTGAGATCCTGGCTTGGCTAAGCGGTACTGCTCCAGACATTCTTCTAAGGCGAGGCAATGTTGGCTTGATGTAGGAAGTCCAGTTCCGGTCGCTGAAAAGCGAAAAATGCAGTCACAGCTCACCTGCACAAAGTGAATGGGCGCCTCGTGGCTGCAGTTCGAGATGCAGTTCGAGGCCGAAGTATCTTCTCCCGCGGCCTTTTCAGCCTTGTCGATGCTATTTTTAGGGAGCTAAGGTCATTACCTTCACAATGGTGCCACACATGCCATGCTTCCAAAAATAATGCCTCTGAGCTTGGCACGGATGCACTTGGAAGTACTAATTTTTGACCAGATCCGTACTCGGCCCCGTGAGGAACACCCGATTTTCGTTTTCAGCGGCCTCGAATTAGCCTAACCCAAGAGGATTCTAGAACATTGAGGCTCGCTCCTTATCGCGGTAGAAGGAAGATGATCACAGAAACCAGCCCACGGCGATTTCCTGGTGGTAGACGAAAAAAATCGAGTGAACTGCGCGCACACTGTAAAAGCAGTGACGGTGAAAACGTGTGACTTATGCAAGCAGGCGCGCACGGCCTGCGTGCACACTGCATGCATGCACACATCCTGTATCGCAATGTATGCACCAGATAGTGCAGTGCTGGACGGAAACCACACGGCTCACATACATACTTGCATTTACTTCCGTGACTATTTTTCCCCCGTTTTCCGATCTTCAATCGAGTATAACTCTAGATTGCCTTGGAATTTTGGGTTCAAATTTTCCCAGGTTGTTTCTCACATCTTCCAGGTGTAGAAAACTAGCGTTTTATGCGAAACTCGCGAATTTGGTTTTTCAATTGAAGTCCCTACTTGATGGAGTATTGTTCGTAGCTTGTTCGTATACGCTGTGGTGTGGCTCGTTTGTAGACCCATAAATAATGTGATATTTAGGCCATTTCGAGTGGTATGCAAGGTTCAAGATTCCCTTCAGAAACTTTTTCAAGGGCTTTGCAATCGATGCACACCCCAAAGGGAACATACTTGCAACTTTTGAGCGAAATCGGAGAGATCCACTTGCACACATACTTTGGTATTCTCAAACATGCAAAAAGGGGAAGTATACCCTAAAGTCAAATTTTCACCAATTGTAGTCTTCGGGGTGCTGAGTCGAATGGTCTTTGTCCGAGAAAGCTGAGACGCTCCCTTCCTCCTTTATTCCCAATCGAACTCGCACACTTCCACCGAAACAGGGTGACTGCGCCCTACTAGATAGGCATTAGTATGGAAAAAGTCTCTAAAAACGCCGTTTCCTTCTTATAAAAGGGAGGATGACCGCGATTGGTCCGTATGTTGTGGTTTTTTGGCAGCTGAGTCGACTGGTTTTGGTCCGAAAAGGCTGCGATGCAGCGTTCGGCCCTTATTCCCAATCGAACACAGTTGAGTAAGCGGTCCCGTGCTCATGCGTACACCAGTTGCCTGGTCACCGTGCCTGCACTGGCTGCAGGCTACAATTTTCACATCAAGGTTCAACTCAAAGGTTCAAAGCAGAGAGTCGTAAGAGGCTTTTACGACTCCCTGGTTCAAAGGTTCAACTCGAGTGACATAAACGGGCCCAAATGTAAATGAGCACGTGACCGCTTACTCAACCGTGTTCGATTGGGAATAAGGGCCGAACGCTGCATCGCAGCCTTTTCGAACCAAAACCAGTCGACTCAGCCGCCAAAAAACCACAACATACGGACCAATCGCGGTCATCCTCCCTTTTATAAGAAGGAAACGGCGTTTTTAGTGACTTTTTCCATACTAATGCCTATCTAGTAGGGCGCAGTCACTTTGTTTCGGCGGAAGTGCGCGAGTTCGATTGGGAATAAAGGAGGAAGGGAGCGTCTCAGCTTCCTCGGACAAAGACCATTCGACTCAGCACCCCGAAGACTACAACTAGTGAAAAATTGATTTTAGGGTATACTTCCCCTTTAAGTTTTTTTGGACCTTGGCGGATCCAAAGGATCCACTCAATCGATCAGGATCCGGATCCAACCAAACGAACATGCCCTAAGCGAGTTCCACGTTACGTCCAACCTCATACCTGCGCTGGGAAGCTGGCCTCTCCGCGACATCTAGCCAGGAATTTCTAATCCAACACTACTCCCATCGCTGCAGAGAAAACTATACTGAGGAACGGTTTCAAATTCAAAAAAATGCGTGCAAAACCTCAGTCAGTTTGGCATCAACTGGCGCACCAGAAAATGTTGGGGTTGGAAGGAGAATCTTGTCATTTGGAGTGACAAGTGATCACCGCTGCTTTTCCCTGTACACTTTGTTCTGCAGCGTAAGGAGCAGTTTTGGAGTAGAAATTGCTGACTAGACCAGCTTTCCAGAGCAGGTGTGAGTTTGTACGTATGTCAGCATGGTAGAGTGGAACAATACAAAAAATAGACTTCAAGAAAAGCCAAACAGGATGATCGGGGACATTTCCTCAGTACTAGAAAAGGTGTTCTTCTATCTGCCGATATATAGTTCGTGCGAATTGCAGACGTAGCTTGCTGTTTTATCATCGCTTGTATATCGGCTGTTTTCGACATTATTACTTGTTATGTCAGGGGTGCTGGCTCTAGTCTTCTTTGATGCTGGCGTGGCCAAGCGATGCTACCTCCCGGACCCCTTCTAAGGTGAGGAGGCAATGTTAGCTTGATTTCGTTTTGTTGATAGTTTATTTTGTGTACGCGCCTGTGGTGTGGTTTGGTTCTACACACATACACATACATTATGGGATTTTAGGTACGCTATTTTTCAGGGTACGCCATTTTCAAGGGATTTTCACAGTCGCTTAACACCTGAAAAGGAAACTTAACTGCAACATTAGAGCGAAAGAGGAGAGATCAACTTGCACACTTGTTTTGGTTTTCTCAGACATGCAGTTTCGTAATAGTTGCACCTTCTGTGTTTAAAGTACTGCTTACCCAAGCAAAGTCCTGAACAGGCCATACCACTCCTTTGCCCTGTCAGCAAAACATCGCACAAATACAAAAGAACGTACTTTGATATAACGTTATGTAGAACCAAAGCTTGCACACATACATACGTACACCTGACCACACACTACACACACTCATGCATGCAGACACAAATATCCCAGGCCCGTCGCATCGACTTTAGAGGTGGGGGCGGCCATGGAAGGGGGGGGGGGGGGAGATGCGGCCTCCCCGGCAAAAAAAAATCAACAATTGAAGCCTATTGCAAGAATTTCCGGGCATTTGGTGCCATTTCAGTGGAACTATAATGAACGACCTTTTTGATTCGGCAACAAACCAAGAAGATGCTACGATCGGGGACAATAATTTCTTTTTTATCCTCCCCGGGAAAATATTTCAAAAATTGAAGCCAATTGCAAGCATTTTCAGGCATTTGGTGCCATTTCAGTGTAACTGCAATGAATGACTTTTTGATTCTGCAACAAACCACGATAGGGGACAGGGATTCTTCATTATTTGCCACGGTTGCACTGAGCTGCGGATATTGCGCTTTGTTGCACATAGCCAGCAATCGCATGTCATCACGAACATTCAAAATCAACATAATTTTGCGAATCGACCTTTTTTCAGCATCACTTTTCAAAGAGGACAAAGCAAAGTCGGCCGAAAGAAGCCCAGAGGAAGAAAATCACCCTCTCCACTTTGCCATCACGATACTGACATAGATACGAGACGAAACAATTAAAAAATCCAGAAGAAAACTGATCGGCCATCATCGCGCTGACTTTGGTCTGAGAATTTTTATCACGATCAAAAATGTACAAGGAGCACTCAAAATAAGCTACAGATGTACCTTTATCACTCTCTACTCCTTTTTCAAGACACAAAAGTCGACTCTCCACTTTCAAACCAGGAACCAGACATACCAGTGGTCCTTTTCAGCTGCTCCACGAGCGCAGGAAATGTTTACCAAAGGGCGCAGAGCAGCATCTATTCCAGAAAAAGAGCTAAAATACGAGTGAGACTGCATGCCTAAGTACATGCGTGAGTACATGCAGAAAATAGTCAATTTCAGCGTTTCTGCTCCAAACGGCAACTTGCTTCGACTAGCTACAAAGATTACACCAAAGGATCAAACAACCGTTTTCTTCCTTTTCTTGACAGGTGGGATCCTTGTGCTTGGCCCAGCACGCCAAAAATCACACCTCGGAGGAGTACAAAAATTACAACTCCCAGATGTCCTCGATTGCTGGCCATGAGTGTGCTCCGAGAAAAATACTGGCGAAAAAGTGGGGTGGCTGTGACGGCCTTGTCACATCCATCCATGCACAGGCATGCATACACAGAATCAATTCTGCTCCATTCATTTCGCAACCGGAATCGGATCTGCACTTAACAAACGCAGTCGCGTGCATCAAACAAACGCACCCGAACCAAAACACGGCGGAAGGACTTTGGAATGTTGTCGGAATGACACCAAACAAACGCAACCTCATCTTCTCTACAGAAAAATGGAACAGATTACCTAGAGACGTCCGCTCCAGCACAACGCTGGACCTTCAAAGCTGCAGTGGTACCCCTTACACTATTGGTCCCAGAGTGTGCATGTTGTATTCCTTGTTCAATACCGGCAACAGTAGCTCATGTCATGTTTGACAATGGATCAATACTATTGATCTCCAGCTGACTATCAAATTTTTTTCTCTTTTTTATTCCCACTTCACTACCTTCTGATTGGAAAGAAATGCCCGTTGGGATTTGCAAAATACAACAAAGTCAAAAAAAGAATTAGCCTGGTATACACCACACGGCTGGTTGACTTGGCTTTTCTGGCCAGTGAATGCTATTTCTCTCTCTCTCTCTCTCTCTCTCTCTCTCTCTCTCTCTCTCTCTCTCTCTCTCTCTCTCTCTCTCTCTCTCTCTCCCTCCCTCTCTCTCTCGCACACACACACACGCACAGATCAACGGACGCGCACACGCACACCACCCCCACCCCCCCCCACATACACACATCTATATGTTGCGAAATACGATTCAATTATTATTTACGCACATTGTCGTATATGGTTCTTGTCTTGTAGAATCCAGTGTCTGACGTCATGGTCTAGTCTATATGTGAGTATAGTAGGATGTGTGCCGTGTATTGTATGAGGTGCATGCAAGAGTGTGTATAGTCAGAGACTGACTTGCATTCGTAGTGCTAGCTTTGTCAGAGAGCGAGGGTGATCAGTGGTGCGTCCGTGGTCTGGTTGTCTTGGTCTGGGTCATGTGGTCTGTACGTATTCGTCCCTGATTGGTCTTCGCATCATATCAGTGTGTACCCCCTTGAAGTTGAAGTACTCGACATGACTCCCAACCAGGGTACAAGCAACCCGGTGTTCTTCTTCCAAAACGGGTCCAAATACCCCCCCCCCCCCGCAACGGGTCACTGACCCCCGCTTGACCCGGCTCTGGAGCAGACACTACCGCGGACTATGGATGGAGTGCATGGAACATACAGTATACAGCACACAAGGCTGACAGCAGAGAGCCAGACCAGAACTAACAATAACCATTACAAGATCACGCATATAGCGCACAGCAATCAAAAGCAAAGCGCATTCATACATGCCATTCCTACCTGATGGTGGAGCTTGTCAACCAGATCCACATTCTTTGAATTCGCTGCCGACTATATCTTTGCTATTGTCGCTCTGTCTATCCTCTCACCTTTCTTCAACCCTCAAGTCTTCTGTAGAACTTCTTTCCAGTCGGTCTCTCTGCTCTTCTCTCTACGCTTCATCTCAACAACGTTTCTCTTCTCCATTTCTTCGTTCCTGTACTTCTCTAAACTTCTCTACTACCTGTATCTTTCATTAGTTAGTTCTCTTCGTTTGAATGATTTTCTTCAACATGATCATGATCATGACTTATGACTATTGTAGTCGACTGTGTTTTTGCACTTTGAGCTTGAGCTTGATTTTCTTTCATGTCTTTTTTGCCGAATGTACAGTGCGCTAGTGCGCTGTCGACATGCCTATCATCCTGGTCATGTCGTGCACTACACACATGCACTCAGTCTGTCTGTCTACCATGGTCTACGTCTACAATCTAGTCGGTGCATGTGCGCACGTCACGTGCGCTGTGTGTGAATAATGCATGCAGCGCAGCTACTGTTGTAGACATGGAAATCCGGTCGCACGTCTAGCGGCCCCAGGGTGCTGGCCATGCAGCCGTGGACAAGCTGCACCCACATGCGCTGCATGCAGCGCTAGCGCGATCGTCGCATCGGATCAACAAGTGCACTGCACGCAGCGTTCTGTACGCGCGCTGAGGTCGCCGGCCGACTGGATTTCCATGTCCGCTACAGTACATGACATACAATCATGTACATTACATACATACATGTGATTGTAGTCTTCACACTTGCCACGTGATCGTTGCCACGGTTTGAGCCAATCAGACTTCAGAGCGCTCACAGGCAGGGCATGAACCTCTGATCATGCCCTGCCATTCAGGCCCTTGGGCTTGAAAAGTTGAATGGCACCGTAGCCTAGGCGTAGGAGAACATGAATGATCACGTGATGAGTATACTCGCATGTGGAGAGACTTACCTGATCGAGGTGGAACAACTCAAGAGAGAAAGAAAAAGCCTGATATCCGGTCCATGTATCCATGCGGTGGCATTTCAGGCCCTTGACCAATCAGCACGTCCCGAGAGCGTGTGGAGGTGAAACTGAACACGCCGCCATGAAGGTATAAAAGGAAGAAACCTCTAGGGGTGGTGGTCGGGGACGTGGAGGATTCAGCTTCTGAGTTTCAGGTTGGTACGTTGGTACGAGGGAAGGCCGCTCGAGGGCCTGAATCAACAAAGCCCGAGAGCGTACCAACCTGAAACTCAGAAGCTGAATCCTCCACGTCCCCTGAAACTTCACCTTGCTTGAGATGAAACTTTACCTTGCTTGAGATGAAACTTTACCTTGCTTGAGTTGAAACTTTACCTTGCTTGACATGAAACTTCAGAACGAAACTTCACAACGAAACTTCACAACGAAACTTCAGCCGGAGCGCACGGAGGTGGAACTTCAGCTTCTGAGTTTCAGGTTGGTACGCTCGAGGGCTTTGTTGATTCAGGCCCTCGAGCGGTCCGCGGCCTTCGGCCTTGGGCCGCTCTCGGGCCTGAATCAACAAAGCCCTCGAGGTGAAGTTTCAGGGGACGTGGAGGATTCAGCTTCTGAGTTTCAGGTTGGTACGTTGGTACGAGGGAAGGCCGCTCGAGGGCCTGAATCAACAAAGCCCGAGAGCGTACCAACCTGAAACTCAGAAGCTGAATCCTCCACGTCCCCTGAAACTTCACCTTGCTTGAGATGAAACTTTACCTTGCTTGAGATGAAACTTTACCTTGCTTGAGTTGAAACTTTACCTTGCTTGACATGAAACTTCAGAACGAAACTTCACAACGAAACTTCACAACGAAACTTCAGCCGGAGCGCACGGAGGTGGAACTTCAGCTTCTGAGTTTCAGGTTGGTACGCTCGAGGGCTTTGTTGATTCAGGCCCTCGAGCGGTCCGCGGCCTTCGGCCTTGGGCCGCTCTCGGGCCTGAATCAACAAAGCCCTCGAGCGTACCAACCTGAAACTCAGAAGCTGAATCCTCCACGTCCCCTGAAACTTCACCTTGCTTGAGATGAAACTTTACCTTGCTTGAGATGAAACTTTACCTTGCTTGAGTTGAAACTTCACCTTGCTTGACATGAAACTTCAGAACGAAACTTCACAACGAAACTTCACAACGAAACTTCAGCCGGAGCGCACGGAGGTGGAACTTCAGCTTGTGAGTTTCTGCCATTGTTGTGCAACGAGTGCCATAAAGGACTTGAGAACTTGGGCAGGCAGGCACTCGGTGTTTCTAGTTGATGTATTTCAAGTTCGATTTATGCAGATTAGTGCAGTACAGTGGCTTTGTTTGCGCTGCTAGGTGCGTTGTAGGTGCACTTGCACGTGCACGTTCTGCTGAGGAGAGCGTTCAGACGTTCTGGCTTTCACTTGTGCTGTCGTGCGTGGGTGGCAGTGTGAAACACAATCAGACATGGATGTCAGGGCAGGTATCGTTGATTCCGATCCTCGAGCGGCCCGCGGCCTTCGGCCTTGGGCCGCTCTCGGGCCTGAATCAACGATACTGCCCTGACATCCATGTCTGATTCTATACATCATGGTTATTGACATTGTAGCTAGCTAGCCATGCGCTTTCTTTGCTGTTTCTGTGAGACGCGTGAGGGCGAAATGCTATGCCTCCATTTTCGTACATGATCTTGCCTCTTGGTGCGCGAAGCGCCGAGCCCATCTCCTGTCTTTTTTTTGTTCAGAGGTTTTCAGAATGGCTAGTACCAAGAGTAAATGCCCCTCCCCCCCCCCCCCCCCCCCCACCGTGAAAAGTGCAACAAGTATTTGCTGCAGGTTGAACTGGCAAACAGCCACGGAGTCACCGACGCCCTATAAAACGGTATAGACCAGCGCGTCGCTAGCGTCTTCCCTCCCTCCTCTCCTCTCTCATTCTGCATCTCTCATGCGCGACCATCTAGCATCTACCCATTGTCCCTTTTCCTTTCTATTATTTTTATTAATCTGTTTTTCTTCTTGAACTCTGTTACTCTTTCACGAATGCTTGATATTTCTGTGAGTGGGAGATCCCCTGGACAGGCCTAGAGCCTCTGGGTGATCCTTTTAAAACTTCAATAAATTGGTGTTTGTGCTTGGTGGGAAGTATACCTACACATACTACATTCCATTTTATCAATGGGGCAAGGCATTTTACATTCATTTTTCATTTATATCCAGAGACCTTTTGTCAGTCTTCTTGTTCGTCCCTTTGAGAGTAGTCTCCATTTCCGTCTTGTCAAAAATATAATGTTAAACACCAAAAAAATGCAACCACCATTCATTACCTCTTTCTCCTTCCCTCCTTCTTATCAACCACCACACCACACCGCTGCACTCTCCGGCTGACCTCAATGCTGCCACTTACCCCTCTTGATCCTTCCGTCCTCATAAAATAAAAATAAAATATACAGCCATGGGCTGGTGTGTGTGGGGGGCCGGGGTGGGGGGGGGTGTATGTAGTCCTACTGCCCCAAGTTGACCAACAAAAATGTATGACATGTACCACCAAGAGTACATAACCCCCCAGAGTGTGCAACGCCTGATCCAGTTCTGCATAGGGTCTTGGTCGAGCGGAATCGGATCTTTGCGTCATAATACCGTACACATCTGAGGGGAACCCGGGGAGTCGCGGGTACTCTTGGATCAAAAACAATGGTGCCCTGCCTCGAGACCGGCCTTGCGCTGGTGTGAAGTGTACGCATGACATCAGAAGATCCGATTCCGCTCGACCAAGACCCTACACAGAGCTGGATCGGCGTTGCACACTCTGGGGGGGGGGGTTATGTACTCTTGGTACCACGACTTGTTTTTTGCTGCTACATGTACATGTTGTGGAAGAAGAAGGACATACACTGGCATTGACACAGGGATATTCATGGCTTACAGCTTGCGCTTACCTTGCCGTCTGCATACATACATGTAGTGATGTAGCTTTAGCTGATCGATCCTCTTCAATTTTCCCGTCCATTTAGCTCAAATTTCGTAGTGCGGACGAAGGAGTGGTTTTCCGTACAAATACGGAAAATGCTGAAGGTTATCGTTTCCAAGAATTCACTCGAATGGAGAGCCAAGGATAAATTTATAGAAAAGAAAAAAGACCAATGAACTACAAGTTACGCTATAATGTCCACTCGTGCTTGTCTGCGTTGCGCTCACCATCCCCTCCTGTTGTTTTTTTCTGTAACTTTGAACCTTCCAAGTTGGAAGGCTGTTGGAGTGCACATCCAAGATGTGCGAGAGCTGTTAGCCAGTTAGTTGTAGAACGCCAGCACCGTCGGTCAGTGTCGTGCAATGTTATCGCATGAGCTGATTCTTTAGTAACTGGTGGTGTTAGTGGACATTATAGCGTAGCTTGTAGTTCCTTGGTCCTTTTTTCTTTTCTATAAAGTTATCGTTTCCGTTCCCAAAGCGAACTCACGACGGCGGCTGAACACCGGGCAACCTGATATTGTGATAACCCCCTAGCGGCAGATGCAGCGCCTAACGGTGGGTGTGAGGGGATACCAAAAAGTCTACAACCACTGCAGGCACAAGTGCTGATCCGCATGATGACTTGAACCAAGTACACTAGTAGTACATGCCTCATTTCTCGTTGGCTGACGTAGGAAAGAAACGAGAAATGTAGTTCTTTTTTGTCTTTCTTTTGCATGACGTAACATTTGCTGCTCGCAAATGCGAGATATTAGGAGCATGCGCTCCGGCTGCGGCATTCTTTTTCTTCTTGCTTTGCAAGTGTAGTGTATTTCTCATCCCGTTTGTTTTCAACGTACTTTCAGGATCCTTTTTAGGAACATGCCTCCCCGAAAAAGGACCCGCCGTGCTGCAAGCGCAGAACCTGCACGACTGCAGCTGCAGGCTGACGCGCAGCAGAACGATGCGGCGGCGGCACGCCTGGAGGAGCAGGCAACTCGCATCAGGCTGCTCGAGGCCCAAATCGAGCTCGAAAGGGCCAGGGCCCCGGAATCCCCACGCGGCAGAGGTCGCAGACGGAGACGTTCTCCGTCATCGTCGTCGTCGTCGCCGTCGTCGTCGTCATCTAGGTCATCGTCGAGTGCCAGCAGTGCATCGCGGTCACCCAGCCCCAGGAGCCGGAGATCCAGGTCCAAAAAATCCAAAAAATCAAAAAGTTCCGGCAGGAAGGCTCGCCGTCATCGCCATCACTCGAGTGCTACGTCAACGGGCCCCAGTAAATGGAGGAACGTGGCGTATGAACACCAGCACTCAGTCAACGCCCGGCTCCAGGAGCGCCTGGAGAAAGTGCGGAGGGCACTAAAATCCGACCGGCTGAGGAGCGCAACGAAAAACCTAAAGAAAGGTGAGGACATTCTAGAGGACAGGCAAGAGTGGCTCGCCGTCGCCGATACCCATGGGGTAGAGGTGGCGAACAAATTTGTGGAGGGAGGGGGAATCCTCAGCATTGTGACCTCCGCAGAAAAGAGCAAGAGACTGAATGCGGCCGTGCAGTCCGTGGCCATGCAGCGGCCCTTTCGGGGGGGCATCCCATCCAGGTTCGGCAGGGGCGGGGTGGTCACCCCTAAAGCAGCCGCACGAGGGGCTGAGCAGCCACCACAACAGCAGTCACCTTCTGGGCCCAGCGAGGCACCAAGGACGCAACCGGGGAGAAACCCCATCCAGCCTGGCCCCAAAGTCTGCTTCCGTTGCGGCGAGCCAGGCCACTTCATCAATTTCTGCCAGAAGCCAGCCGCTCAGAAATAGCTCTGAGGGCTGTGCGGACGGACTCCCCCCTGATGTAATAGATGATGAAGTGTATTCGGTGCTGAGTGTTGTTGACGAGGGGTGCGTGGCGGGCTTGTGTGAATCTGACGATCAAGGGGAACTAGAGGGGCAAGGGGTGGTGGTGGGCAGTTTAGCTAGGTGCAAGCCATTTTGGGAAACTATGGGGGCATCCGAATTTGTGCTAAGGATCATTTGTGAAGGGTATCTACTCCCGTTCGTGCAGCTACCAAGGCCGAAAACTGTAAAAAATCACAGTAGCGCTCAGTGCCAATTTGATTTTGTCACAGATTCAATTAGAGACTTGATGGAAAGAGGGTGCATAAAGGAGGTCAAGAGTGAGGAGGCAATGATTTGCAGCCCTTTAGGCGTGGTAAATAATGGAAAAAAGTTAAGACTCATTTTGGATTTGAGGTACGTCAATACTTATCTGGCGAAATTTAAATTCAAAATGGAGGACCTGAAAACAGTCGCAAGAGTCTACGAAAAGGGCGACTACGTGATTACTTTTGACCTGAAAAGCGGGTACCACCACATTGAAATTGCACAGGAGCATCAAAAGTACTTGGGGTTTAAGTGGTTTAATGCGGAGGGAACTATCACAACCTATGTATTTTGCGTGTTACCGTTTGGCCTCTCCACGGCTCCTTATGTTTTCACAAAAGTGACACGTGTTTTACTGCGGCGTTGGAGGGAGTTGGGCATAAGATGTCAGCTCTACATGGATGACGGGTCTGGTGGGCACTCTACTGTCGAAGGGGCAAAGGTGGTGGCAAAACAGATGAAAGCTGACCTCTTGAGAGCTGGGTTTGTGCCCAATGAACAAAAATCCCAGTGGGAGCCATCACAAACGGTCGAAATGCTAGGCATGCGCATTGACCTCAAAGAGGGTCGAATTTTTGCGACAGAGCGCAGAGTGGCGAGGCTTAAAGAGTGCCTAGCACGGCTGAGCGGTCTAGCAGCGCCACCCGCGAGGGAAGTGGCGAGGCTAGCCGGCTTCCTGTTGTCTATGTCGCTTGCGCTCGGGCCAATTTGCCGTCTGCGTACCAGGGCATTCTACAGCATGATATTGTCTAGGAGTTCTTGGTACGCCCCAGTGAAATGGCCGGATGCGGCAAGGTGCGATTTGGAATTTTGGAGCACGGTTTTTGAAGACTGGCACGGCCAACCATTTTGGAAAAACTGCCCAAAGGCAACGGTCCTGACCTGGTCCGATGCGAGCGACTCTGGCTGGGGCGGATTTTTAGTAGACGGCAGTGCAGTCGAGGTAGCCAGAGGAGAGTGGTCCAATGAGATTTTGAATGACCGAAGAAGCTCCACGTGGAGAGAATTGAGAGCAATCGCGTTGGTGCTTGAATCATTAGCACACAAACTAGAAGGAGGTATCTGCATTCACAGAAGCGATAACCAGGCAGCTGTGCACATTATCCAGGTGGGCAGCAGAAGGGAGCATTTGCAAAGGGAGGCCATGCGAATCCTCCAGGTGTGCATGAAACACGGAATCCGCCTGATTGCCGAATGGGTTCCCAGAGAACAAAATGAATTGGCGGACTACTATTCGAAAATAGTTGACACAGATGATTGGCGGCTAAACCCGGCTGTTTTTGAACAAATCGAGCGTTTGTGGGGTCCCCATACGCTAGATTGCTTTGCGAGTCTGAGGACGAAACAGTTAAAGCGTTTCTGTTCAAGGTGGTGGAATCCGGGATGTTATGCGATCGATGCCTTTACGGTTGATTGGTCAATGGAAACGGTGTGGCTTACACCTCCGTTCCACCTAATACCCAGAGTTTTGAGTATGTTAAAAATGTGCTGCGGCCATGGCACACTGGTTGTGCCTAAGTGGGTGTCAGCGGATTGGTGGCCAAAATTACATGGGAGGCAAAGCTGGAAACCATTTGTAAAAGGAGTTTTGGTGCTACCCCATGATGAAAACACATTTCTGGAAGGTACCTGCCCTTACAACTTGCTGGGGGGCAAGCAATATTATTCAGAAATGCTGGCTTTAAGAGTGTGCATGAAGAATAACTGTTGCTGATTTGCGTACTGACACGATTGCTGTGGTTTTGTGGCGCGAGCACATGTGAGTGCACGGTGCACGAGGCATTGTCCTATGTTGGTGTTCAGGGAACACCATTGCCTGCAGGGCAGGAGGCAGATGCTGCTGACAATGTCATAATCCGCAGGGCGGATGGATGCTGCTGCTGGTGATGCCGATGACGATGTTGTAGCCCACAGGGCTGGCAGACGCTGCTGCTGATGCCGTTGTATAATGCTCTTCAAGTGATGCTGATAGCTGCTGCAGATGCTGAAGCCGACGCTAATGCTGATGACTCTGTTGACAGGCGCCTCACGTTATGATCTTGTGTTCATGCCTAGAGCTGAGGGCGGTTCAAGTGGAGCCAACCCAGGAGCTCGTGAACCTATCCAGGAAGATTCCAGAAGTCATGTTGGCGAGTAGGGCACCGGGAACAGTGACCAAGTATTTGTCGACATTTCAGCGCTGGCAAGAGTGGGCTAGCAGTCAAGAGATCCCGAGCGTACCAGCCGAGTCTTGGCACATATGTTTGTATGTCGTGAAGCTGCTCCAGGAGGCACGGACAGCGTCACCAATAACATCCGCTATTTGCGCGTTGGCCTGGTCGCACAAGGTGCGAGGCCTACCGGACCCCACAGACAACGCACAGGTTCGGAACCTAGTCCAGGCCGCCAAACGACTGCTGGCGGCGCCGAAGAACCGGAAGAGGCCGATGACGAAGCAGATGCTAAACCAAGTTGCTACCAGGCTCTTGCGCAATGAATCACTGCAGAACTTGCAGACAGCGACTCTGATGACCGTTGGCTTCGCAGGGCTCTTGCGGTGGAACGACTTGTCAAACATATACGTCGACGAGATCGAAATCAAGGAAGATTACATGGCACTATTTCTCGAAGTGAGAAAAAATGATCAACTGCGCCAAGGTAACTGGGTGCTGCTGTCAAGATGGCATGGAGCAGTATGCCCAGTGGCTCTAACAGAGCGACTGCTGTCTAGAGGTGGCTACGAAGGCCACCAGAAGTTGTTCGGCTGTATTCGGCAAGGAAACGCTAGTCAAGTTGTCCGGGACCAGATGTCTTACAGCCGTGCCCGAGAGCTGATCCAGGACGCGCTGTGCCAAGCGAACTTCAACCCAAGCGCATTTGGGCTGCATAGCCTGCGTTCTGGGGGAGCATCGGTGGCCGCGGCAGCAGGAGTCCCGGATAGACTGATCCAACGTCAGGGCGGCTGGAGAAGCGAAACATCCATGCGGATGTACTTCAAGGAGTCACTCTCAGCAATGCTCTCAGTGTCAAGGGCACTGGCCATCCATTAGCTATGCTTTGCTGCTCTTGCTGTTGCTGCTGTCCCCGCAGAGGCTGTTTGTTGTTGCTGTGTGCGTGTGTACGTGGGTGTGCATGTGACTGAGGTGTGTTAGGGGTGGGAGCACGTATGGTGTGGCTGCACACAGGAGTGAGAAAGAGAGTAAAAAAGAAATGCCTCATTTCTCGTTGGCTGACGTAGGAAAGAAACGAGAAATGTAGTTCTTTTTTGTCTTTCTTTTGCATGACGTAACATTTGCTGCTCGCAAATGCGAGATATTAGGAGCATGCGCTCCGGCTGCGGCATTCTTTTTCTTCTTGCTTTGCAAGTGTAGTGCCCATGCCCGCCCGCCCTAGTGAATGGTTATTTTGTTGAGTCGTTTGGATATTTCCGTAGCACACCGCTGGCGGTGTGCTCAGATTGCAGACTGCACTAATTTCGATGATCTAGATGAGTTGCTTTCTTTTTAAAGCTGTTTACTATTGTCGCCGTGAGTTGACAATACACTTGCTTGCTGTTGCTGCTGTCCCCGCAACTTGCTGTTGCTGCTGTCCCCGCAGAGGCTGTTTGTTGTTGCTGTGTGCGTGTGTACGTGGGTGTGCATGTGACTGAGGTGTGTTAGGGGTGGGAGCACGTATGGTGTGGCTGCACACAGGAGTGAGAAAGAGAGTAAAAAAGAAGCAGTAGTACATGACGTCATTGTACTTCAATCATGCTCTTTAACCAACTCACTGTACAGTGTACTTCAATCATGCTCTTTGACCAACTCACTGTACAGTGCCTGTCTGATCAACATGATCAAAAGCAAAGCGCATACGTATTGTACTGTCGCGGACATGGAAATCCAGTCGATTGTCCGGGGCCGGCGCCCTCAGCGCGTACGTCGTCGTTGCATGCAGCGCACATGTTGATACGATGCGACCAGCAGCAGCGCGTAATAGTAATACCAGGGAGTTGTATAGACCCCCTGGTAATACTGCATGCCATGGCGGCATGGCCGCTAGACGTGCGACCGGATTTCCATGTCCACGACAGTACAATGTCATGTACATGATGTACTATGGTGTGGAGCAGACTGCGAGTCTGTGACAGACCCGTCGACGACCACTGATATCATGTACATGTACATGTACATGCATGACGGGTAGTTTTACTGTTACCTGGTTACAGCTACTTGTTGCAATGTTGGGCAGAAGAGTCACCAGGTCACGTGGTCACGCTGACTGTTGACTACCACTACCAGTAGTACTACAAAGACTAGTACTACAAGTACAACTCGAGACAAGTGCTGAGAGTCACCAGGTCACGTGGTAACGCTGACTGATAACTACTACAACTAGTAGTAGTAACATTAGTTACAAGTTGAAGTAGTACTAGTACTTGTACTGAGTACTTGAGAACGGTTTTATTGTGCACAACACCATGAAGGAAGAGTAGTAGTAATAGTAGTAGTATTGACATATCCGTGGCAAGCCGCTTATGTACAACGGCATGGGAGAGGATAACAAAAAATGAAAATATATTGTTGGGGAAATCCACGCTATTATCGAATATTCAACAATGACGGGTGTGGGGTTATACAAAATTCCCATAATGTGGAAGTACGTTATTATTGTTGAAAGCCCTAGGTGGTCTGCACTCTACAATGTGACCTGTGCGATTATATCGCTAAATGATTGCCTGTTCCGAGCCACCAAACGAAGAGTACTACTAGTACTACTACTACTAGTGCTGAAGTCACTAGGTGACCATGGTAACGCTGACTGATAACACGTACACTGAGTGTACAGATACTGAGGTTCGGTAGTTACCTCGTCAAGCGGTGACAAAACACAAAGTCGCGTCACCTGCGATTGTCGTGTTTCCAAGGGTCACGGAATCGCAAGTTATATGTACATGTGCATGTAAATCTTCGACTGGGGCTCGTGCAAGATCTCCAGGTCAACAAAATTTATAACTCCTATGATAATATTATAGGAGTTTCTCCTTCGCTGGCAAGCCATCCTGGAGTGTTTTCCTGCTGAATGTTCACCAAACACCTGGGAGAAAAGAGTTCTGAGTTTCGCTTGCCGCTGGACAATTAAACGAGCCCCTACATGGCTACTGCCCCCCCCCCCCCCCCCCTGCCTAACCCCCAAGTAATTAGTTGCAAGACGAACAAAGAAGTACTTGTATGTTGCCGACGGGCCGAAATTAAAAAAGAAAACCAAAAAACCAAAATAAAACGTCGCCGTAGTGTAGCACCATGCAGCATTTTGGATGGTGCACCGGTGTACAGCTGTGGTCCTATAAGTAGCGATCATTATGATCACATTCAAATACATTCTAGATCTACCGTCACTTTCTACGTGTACATGTACGTATGAAAAAATCGATATCATCGATTGATTCAATTCAGACTACAATGTATGTACATGTGTGTACTGGCAAAGGCATGTCTAAACGTGAATTTCCATGGTAGAGTGGCGTGAACAGAGTAGCAGCAGTATGAACGAGTAGTCGTGTATGATAAATCGTGGATGGCCAGCACATGTATACGGGCTGTGGTTACTATCATGATTGTCATGTCAGCGAAGATTGACAGCTACATGTACATGTAGGTACATGCACATGGCGTACGTACGCAGCTTTCCTAGGCTCAAGCAGTCAAGCCTAGCTGCAGCTCTGCTGCTGCTGGGCTTGTTCAGATTTCTGGATTTCATGCTGTCTTCTTCTGCGTAAACCTAGAATGTAGCTTGTCAAACATGGCTACAAGTCATGACATCACCAAGCTAGTGAGTACAGCCGTGTACATACATGTAGCTGTGCAAGACACCACTATGTGATGTGTAGGTGTCATGTCATGACATCTACTGCAGTCTGGTCTCTGTACTGTAGTATTGTAGTTTGTAGGCAGGATATGGATTGCTCTTTCTCTACGGATGCAATGTGAACCACGTTCCCCTTTGCACACCGATCATCTCATGTATGTAGTTCGGGAGCTGTGAGATGACTTTTTTCATCAAGCCAGGGTATGCCAATTCAGAGAGAGGACTTGAAACTTGGCACAGGGGAAGCTGGTGGCATCTAGAGGACGATTTTGGAACTTGGCGTTCCGAAGCTGGGCGCTAACGTCGATGCGCGGAGGTTCCCTATCTCGTTCCGTGATTAATTTCCTCAATTTTTGAGCCGTTCAGCGCTTGAAAATGGGAAAAATCATCAAACCCTGATGCACCAGTAACCACACGTTTTCACGCGAATGACTAAAGTTTGCAATTTTTCAAGAGAACCACGGATTGAAATGTCACGTTACTCTGTCGACGAAATGTTTTGTTTGTTCGATTATGTCGTTGAGTTCTGAAGTAACATGGCTGGCAGTTTGGCTGGCAGTTAGTTTGAAGGAGGACAGGGCTGGTGTTGCTGAGATTTTCGTACATACATGACATGTACATGTAGGTGCTAAGTGACTTGGCATTTTGACCCTGATGGTGACAGGCATGGCCCTTAGAAACCATTCCTCTCCATCGAGGGGACTCTGGATTGTTTTTACCAATAGCGTGTTGCAGATTGATCATGCACGTAGTATTATTGCAGCTATGTGGAAAAGAGGAACGACAGTACTCAGGAGCGAGCAAAAAATACCCAAACATCTATCCAACATAGTTTGGTGCTAACACCACACTAACTAAAATCTCAATTGAACTACTATCTATCGCTCTCCCTTACCTTGTCCTTGTCCCAAGGTTGCAAATCTGGGATGATAGCAAATCCCGGATTTGACGCCGTCCTGAACTTGCCCAGGCTGAAGGGGCAATGAGAATACCCCAGGAAGAAGTACGGCCAGGAATCAACTGCAGCAGAACTACATGTATCTCGGAAAGCGGGGTAATGTCTTCTTGCCAGAAAACACAGCGCCTACGCCTGGTGGACTGAGTTCATAACGCAAAGTAGTGTCCCTTCTTTCTGGAGACGCAAACAGCACACAACCGTTCACCAATGTCAATCATGATACAGAACAGGACGTCTGACTGATAATGATAACGTGGCGTAATGTAGAGGGGACGGTTTCAAATAGGACACCGGTTGCAAACCGGAACGGACTCAATATTCACTTTCTCTCTTGGTATTTTGATTAGAAAACATATGTCACAGTGAGACTACGATGTGTTATACTCCGAGCCAAAATTTCATGGCTCTGCGATGACCAGAAGCGCCATATCAAGCAGGTGAGTTTTTGACGTGTTGCTTCGCACTGCGACTTGAGTTTTACGACTTTCGAAAAATCAACTTCTTGTCGCAGGTAAACAGCGGCTCGCCTCTCGACAATAAAGCACCGCATACCAATCAAAACTAATGGAAGCACACACAAGGCTTATTGTTACTCTGTACTGGCCGTCGTGGAGCGATAGCAATTACCTAATTTCAGACCCAGAGTGAATTTGACGGGCACTCTAAAACGTGTCCGGTTTGGAGCCACCTCTGATTTGAACTTTTTTGAAGCGAAAAATTGGGCAACTTGGAGGCAATGGGTCAACACAAAGGAGTGGCTCAGTTCGATTGACTCTGGCCCCAGAGCAAACTTCAACATGCCAGTTTCCTTCCACAAACATATTTCGAGTGAAAAATCAACGCTGATGATTGGTTTGGGTCTATACAAATTTGGCTGTCAAAACGTCCCGGTATCGAGCCGTCTCCTCTACATGTAATCGTTCCCAGATCGAGATGTAGACCCATGTTGGCCATAAGCCGAACGTGATGGATCCGTCCACAAGGTCAATGCAGCATGCATGTGTAGGAGAGCGGTACTGCTGTAATGCTGTACTGCTGTACTGTTAATGGATACAGCTAGTACAGACGTCCCGGGTAGTAGGGTCATCTTCAAGTACATGATTGTACAATGTAGTCTACGTATGAGCAAATTCATACTAGAACTAGCGATTGATAGCATGCACACTAAGTCTAAGGTCAAAGGCACGTGGGAATCTGAATTTCCATGCTACAGGGCAGTGAGCAGCAGTAGAAGTCGTGTTTCTAAAATCCTGGACAACGGACACATGATTGTAAACTGTTTGTGGTTGCGATCATGTCATGCCAGGGAGGATTGACAGCTAGCTCCATGCGCTTGCCACATGCGCACAGCTTTCCCATGCTCAAGGCTAGCTGCTGTAGTCCCGTTGTTTTGACATCTTGGTTTCGTGTGGCTTCCTTCTTACTGATAATGCGATCCAGGTGTTACACATACGTTCTGGATATCTTGTCCTTCACGAGTGGAATGTTCATTCGGCTCGCGTTGTGTTTCAAGCAGGCGCTGTGCCTGAGAAAACATGATTTAGCTGAGGTAGGTATGCTCTTGCCAGTCTAGCCTAGTGAACATCCGATGCCAGCCCGAAGTGGGAAAGTACGGAACCACCGGGCTAGTTCGTTCAAGATGAGCTGCAAATGTAGTACAACAGTAGCCATGTACTCTAGTCCCAAATCAAAGGAGTCGTTTGCGGTGGTGGACAACAAGCCACTGAGTGTGTATGGATGATACGTCCAGCGCTGAAGAGAACAGCAATTTCGCTAGGCTGTAAAAACTGCGCGTGCACCTCAGAACCATTACTCATTAGTTGAAGTGACCGCTAGTGCACTGTCTGTGAACTGCGTTCAGATCAAATGGACGCAGGCAGTGCACATGACTTGTGACGTCTCAAGCTGAGGTGCAAAACCTACAATGCCCAGCTCATTGTCAACCACCGTTACATGACATCGCCAGGTTAGTGTAGTAGTGACACGACTGTGATGTGTACGTGTCATGTCATGTCTACTGCAGTCTGGACTCGGCAGTGTTGCAGGCTGGGTCTGGACTGCTCTCTCTCTCTCTCTCTCTCTCTCTGGCCGTCTGGGGATACAATGTGAACCACGTTCCCTTTTGCGCATCGATGTCAATACAGGACAGTACTTGCACAGCATGTAGTTCGGGAGAAATGTGCGCGATACCTTATTTCACTAGGGTAGGCCACTTCAGAGAAAGGACTTGAAACTTCGCACAGAGGAAGCTGCTGGCATCTACATGCAGAGGACGATTTGGGAACTTGGCTGTGCCGAAGCTGTGCGCTAGCGCTGGTGCGTGGAGGTTTGTTCTGTCACCGGTCCCCTTTTCGTTCGGCTAATTTCTTCATTTTGGAGCCGCTCAGCGTTTGAAATTGTGAACAATCAGCACGTTTCTCTGGCGCACAAGTAACCAGACGTTTTCATGCCAATGACTACAGTTTGCTAAATTTAAAAAGAAGAACACGAGGAAACAAGACGCGAAACGTAAAGCCATTCTGCCAACGAAATGTTTTGTTTGTTGAATTGTGTT
>NC_088645.1:28903293-29059503 GCF_964019385.1 Sycon ciliatum
TTGAGCAAGCTGTCTTCTCAGCGTGTGTTTTGTGCAATTACCAGTCCACATTGGTTGCTACCTGATAATATGGTCTCGATGTCAATACAATTTTGTTGTTGTTGTTGACTTTTATTTTACTTCACCAATTGCACAGGCATGATTGCCTTCTTACCGGCCTATAGGTCCGGTTCTCACAGAAAGATGAAGAAAATTGTATGAGGAAATGTATAGAGATAAAGACATGCAAGCGGTATGATTATTATTATTATAGAAATGTTTGTTATGACATTGTGTGTATGCTGACACTCAATTTGTGTGCATTTTTTAAATTGTGATAACAAATAAAATGTAGTGGAAGCATTTCATGAGAATATATGTGTGAACATTGGCAGACTTTGTTGGATGGGGACAATTTTTAGCAGTCCAGGGAACATGAAGTACTGTGAGGGGTGTTGGACCGTTGGCATAGAGTATACAAGTTAAGTACGGCAATATCAGATAGGGAATTTCACACCTTCATTCATAAATGGCCCTGTCCTGTTTAACAATGTACATAATTATGTAAATAAGCGAACATTTTATTATTATCACAGATAACGGTGGTGTTCCCAGAAACTTTATTATTTAGGTGCAGCTTAGCACTGTGCACATTATTCTTTCTATTTGCTGTGTTGAGAGCGTTGTGATTACTCTGTTCTTTCTTGTTTTGGCACCACCCCACACCCTATTATTTGATCATTATTGTATTTAGTCACCTACGGTGTTCTAAGCTGCCATTCCTTTTACTAGTGCTACCTGTTGGCACATCCTATAAACCAGTCCCTTTAATACGCCTCCAGTACTCAGACGCCTACTAATCGTGTTCAGTACTCCACGAGTACAGTGTATTAATTTTTTGATTGAATGGAAAAACAATCACTTTGAAAGAAGATTGTGAGTTCTCGAAGAGTGCTAGGGTGAAGTAACTAGGAAAAGAAAGTTCCAAAGAAGTCCAGTGTTGAAATTAAGAACATCACATTAGAGCAGCACGAACAGCCGGAAGGTAAGGCCATCATTTTTTATATCTGTGTTTCGCGTCAGTTCAGCTTCCAGAATCATATGCGAGAGGTGGAAAGAAATAAAAAGTGGCAAAATGATAAAAAGGGATCATCAGAGGTGTATAGCACTGTACATACTACATAGCCTATTGACTATTGTCAACAGCTTGGGCATGCAGAACATTCGAAAGAAAAATCGTACATCGAAGCACAAAATCTGGGTTATCAGCGAGTGTAAATATTCGCTTTGGACAGAGGAGGCGACCGTTGGTGCCCATGCTTCGCTGGATTATTGTACTTGGCCTTCAGCAGCGGTGCAAAGAACTCCAAAACGACGCATCCTCTTAGCTTGAGGCGATCGATGCGGTCTGGTATAAGCTCAAAGAACTCTGCTCGCAGATGCCGAACAAACGATTACCAACGCTGGCCTCGAGGCCAATTCTGAATCCCAGCTTCGCCGTATGCAACCAGTCCACACTGATGACTCGCACGATCGTACACTCGCTGTGCATGTTCGATAATTTTAATTTTTGTCCGAAAAAATCAAAACGTATGCGTGCGGACGACGAGAAACATAGATATAAAAAATGATGGCCTAATGCGAGAAATATAATTTCTCCAGTCGGGGCAGAAACTCCTTCACAAGGGAATGATCAGCAGCGACAGTTTCCACAAACAGACCATCTGGAAACCATATGACAAAGTCGGCAGCCTCCACCCCGCAAACATACATCTGCGTTTGAACTTGGTAGTAGTAGGTGTGCGTTCGCTTGAGGACCAAATTGCCATCAACATCCGTCAAGCATGAAGTCTGCCGTCCAGCAAACTCACGAAGCGACATACCATTCCGCATGGTGAAAGGACACTTGATCTCCACCACACACTGCAGTTTGCCATTGACCATGACGAGACTATCAAGCGAAGCACTAAGCCATGGTTTGGTTGGATGGATGAAAAAGCTACAGAATTCGACGACAACAGGAACATCCGAAGTCTGTGCACGTGTGATGTAGGCTTTGACAGCATCACGTTCGTGTGCTAAGCCATACTTCATAGCTGCTGTAGGATGCTGCGGTGGAGCCAATTTCCTGTTGATGATGGTGGAGAAATCATCACTTCGTCAGCTTGCAATGCTCTTAACAAGTGTTGCAGTCACTCGTAGTCGCCGCTCATTGTACCAGGAGAGGTTAGTTGACTGTCCCTTCGTCTCCCTTGCAATTTCAGCTGCAAGGGCACTGGACACAGCAACACTGTGTTCATCAGCAGGCGATTCCGGATCAATAGCGGCCATAGACACAGGCGCCTCACAAGAAGACTCTGGTACACCCATCGGGCGCTCAATGTCTGACTCACTGCTGCTGCCCTCGTCACATTCCGAGTCATCTGAGCTTGGGACAAGAGAAGGTTCAAGTAGCTTTAGCCAACATGAGCTGCCATATCTCTTGATCCTTCCCGATTTGTCCTCTGCCAGAGCCTTCTCCTCAGCGCGCTCCAAGTCATTACGCAGCCTGGCAACTGCCTCAGGGTTGACAAATCGGCGGTTTGTAGGCCTGGGGTCATAAAACGTGATGCTTTTTTTCTTTTCTCCAAGATCTCTGCGTGAATACGTATAGAATAAACACCGATGTCGTAGTGTTTATGGGAATATAAACACTGATACAAAAACCAAGGCGTAAGAGAGAAAATGTTTAAGTCCCTTGAAAGTTGAAAAGTTACAACCTCTAAGTGGGTAATATAGCAACGTATATACCCCAAGTAAAGTATTCACCAGTTATAGATCACAGGAATTAGTGGGGGTTAATATGAGCTGGGTAAAAGTGTCCTTCTTCAGGTGGACTTCCGTTACTCTGCTGGCCTTGACGCGTGCTGCTCGGGGATGATTCCATTGTATAAGTTTCTCAGTACAAGTTATGGCTGCCTCTTCACGCGAGCCAAGCCTTACAATGTCCTTCAATGCATATAATAGGCCCGCAATGTGGTTACAGGAACCAGCTAACCCAGCAGGGAATGTGCAGTAGGCAGTGAGAACCGTAGGGACATGTGACACAACGCCAGCAGTGCAGCATATCCGAACATTGTATTTCCTGTCCTTACGGAAAGAGGGCAGGACGACGCAGCGTACAAAACAGAATTGTGGAAAGACAGGCAGTGAATTGAACTGGATCTTCTGGATGTGGCCTCACTTGCATATTTATGTGCTTTGACATCGTAGATTTCTACCCCTCAGTCTCCCAAGACCTCCTCCAGAGATCCGTCGAATTCGCCCACCGCTACATGGACATCTCCCAGGAGAAGGGTGACATAATATTGCACGCCAAGCGATCACTGCTTTTTGGCTTGGAGAGGCACTGGGTGAAGAGACAAAATGAGCACTTAGACGTGACAATGGGGTGCTATGATGGGGCTGAGGTGTGTGAGCTTGTTGGAGCCTTCGCCCCCGCCATGATAGCGGACGTGTTCAACGGCAGAGACGTCGGGTTGTATCGCGACGACGGCCTGGCTGTGTTCAGGAATGCATCAGGACATGAAGCCGACCGAATAAGAAAGGAGATGACCAATATATTCCAGAACTTCGGACTGAAGATAACGATACAGACAAATCTGAAGAGTCGACTTTCTGGACGTGACATTGGACCTGACCACCGGAAAGTACTGCCCTAACCGGAAACCGAACGACAAGCCGATGTACATCAACTGCCAGTCAAATCATCCACCTACAATCATACAGAACCTACCTGCATCGATCAGCAGAAGACTAACAGATATTTCCAATGATGAAGACGTCTTCAGAGATGCGACTCCGATCTACAGTGACACGCTGAGGAAGAGTGGATACCGGGAGAACGTACAGTATTTTGACGAGCGTAAAACGGACGAGACAAAAATGAAGAAGAAAAGGAATCGCCCCCGGAACATCATATGGTTCAACCCACCATTTAGCAAGAATGTCGCCACCGACGTCGGACCTCGCTTCCTCCAGCTAGTGGCCAAACACTTCTCCAAAGGCTCAAGCCTCAACAAAATCTTCAACCGGAACTCTGTAAAGGTTAGCTACAGTTGCATGCAGAATATGGCCACTATCATCAAACAACACAATAACACGATTCTACGACCCAAGACAGTGGCGGGTTTAGGGGGGGGGGGGGGGGGCGGCGCGGGGCGCGTGCCCCCCCCCCCCCCCCCCCCTCAAAAGCGGTTGCACGGTACGGTGCTCGAGCTGCAGAAACACGGTGACCTGACTGTGTACTGTTGTACAGTGTGATCCCTGCTGGGACGCGCTCGACGCGTCTTCAACGGTACAAACATCGAAGAAAAGTCTTCGATCGAGTCAACGAAAACACGATTCGAATGCCGAGGGCTCAGGCGATCATCCTCGTTCGAATCGTGTTTTGGTTGACTTGAAGGCTTTTCTTCGATGTCTCAGGGACATCCCAAAAGGCCAAGCTCTAGCCAGCAGAGCCTGGAATTTTTGTTAAAGGTTCCTGTGGCGGCGCAACTCCGGCTGCTGCTCCAACAGGAAACAGTGGGAGTGATGAAGTCGCTGTTATTCCAGTTGAACTTTCGGAGCGGACTGACAGTCACACTCCGCCAGACGTGGAAGAACCTGTTGTCAGCGAGCAGCCAGAACATGAAGAACAGCGCACAGTGACAAGTACCGCTGCCTATGTAAAGGATGCTTTGAGAGCGGTGAGAAATTGTTGGACTCGCATAAATAATTGCAGTTGATTCGCTCCCATAACGGCAAATTTGAAGTTTACAATGTACATTGTTCCTGCGTGTACAGAAATACTGCTCGTGGCGTGTGAGATTTACGGCCGGCGTGTTTCAAATCTTTATTCTCACGATAGCCAGTGGCCAATAAGAGATAATAGGGTAAGAAAGGAGAAAGAGTGAGGAAGGATTGGGTGGGCAGGTGTTTGAATTCTTTATTCTCACGATGGCACCATCGCCAATAAGAGATAAATTGATGAGAAGGTGAGATTGTGGGTTAAACAGTTGGAAAGTGATTTACATCACTTTGAACTTTACAAGTATGGGAGAGGGTGAGCGCTGCAGGAGCAGATTGAGTTAATCAGCAGTGAGCAGATTTCTTGTTTGAAAGCAGGTCGGGAGGAGACGTCACGAATGCTAGCAGGGAGGGCATTGTAGTATTCTAGGGACTTGTACAGTGGGGAGTCTTTACAGCGATCGGTTCTGGAGGGTGGGAGGTGCCAAGTGCGTGCGTGTCGAAGGCTGTACTGGGCCGTAACTTGAGCGGGGGTGTTGAGCAAGCGTATGTGTTGTGGGGCATATTGGTATTTTATGGAGTGAGCAAGAAGGGTGAGCTTCACTTTGCGGCGAGAGAACATTGTCGGCCATTTGAGCCGATGGAGCAGTGTTGAATGATCCAGAGGAGTGTAAAGGGGGAGACGGAGGCAGATTCTGGCCGCCTTGCGCTGGATTCACTCAAGACGGTCAAGGGCTGCGATTGAGAGCGAGGTGACAGCAATGCATGCATATTCAATTATAGGCAGGATATACGTTTTGTAAATGAGAGAGAGTGATTTAGTGTGTAGAGTTGATTTGAGCCTAAAGAGAATATTAAAAGATTTTACGGCTTTCTTCAGCACAAAGTCAAGGTGGGCTGACCATCTTAGGTCGTGCTGAAAGATGATGCTGAGGTGACGATGTTGTGTTACTGTTTCTAATAGGGTTTGGCCAAGTTTTATTTCGGGTAGTCGTGGTGGTGGTCGGTTAGCATGGTAGAACGGGAGGATGACGGTTTTAGTTTTATTGACTAGCAGGTGCCAGCGCTCTAGCCATTCTGCTGCGGCATCGACGCTTCTTTGTAGCGCAGCCTCACACTCAATGTAGCTGCCTGCAATGGCAATTAGTGCGGTGTCGTCCGCGAACTGGCTACACGAGGTTGTAGCATTTTCACAGGCAGTGGGCAGGTCAATGGTGTACGCCAGGAACAGAAGTGGTCCCAGGACCGAGCCCTGGGGCACTCCTGCTGGTATTGGTATGAAGGCGGATGTTGTGCCTTCAACCTGCACCCGCTGTCTGCGTCCCGTCAAGTAGGCTTCGAGCCAATTGTGAGCCTTGCCGTCGACACCATAGTGGCTCAGCTTTTTCAGCAAGCCTTGATGCCATACACGATCAAAGGCTTTACTGAGATCGAAGAAACACGTTACAACATGCTTCCCCGCATCCCTAGCTGTGGATATCTGGTGGACGATCCGTGCGAGTTGCAGTTCGATCCCGTCTTGTTTCCTGAAGCCGGACTGGTTGGAGGGTAAGTGCGGTGCTATGTGATTGTACAGACGAGAGTGGACTATTTGTTCTTGTGTTTTTGATATTATACTGAGCAGGGAGATGGGTCGGTAGTTGGTAGGATGGGAGGGGTTGCTCGACTTGGGGATGGGTGTAATAGTTGCGTCTTTCCAATCCTGTGGTATTTCTCCGGTTCCGAAGGACAGATTGTAGAGACTAGTGAGAGATGGGGAGATTTCCTTTGCAGTTTCTTTCAGGAGCCGAGTTGGGATGTTGTCAAAGCCTGGGCTCTTGCCAGTGTCTAGACTGCATAGAAGCTTCTCGACCTCTTCCACTGTTGCTGCGATTGTATTTAGAGTATGACTGATGTCAGGGGTAGTGTTGATGTCTGGTGTAGTACAGGTGGTCTTGTCGATGGACTGTTGGCTTTGGGAGATAAAGAACTTGTTGAGAGCTGTTGCCTTCTCCATAGCCGTGGCTGCAGTGGAGTTGGCTGTCGATAGTGTGGGAATTGTTTGCTTAGGCGGTTTTTTCAGGTGCTTCAGTAGACGGTGGAGGTTTGTACCCGTTGACGTTGTTTGCTGGACAAAGTCGGACTTAGCCTGTCGCAAAAGAGCGGTTACCCGGTTACGCTGGGCTGTGTACAGTTTCCAATCTGAGTCTAGTTGGGTCGCCTTGTAGGTGCGGAACTGTTTGTGCTTTGTTTTGATCTGGCTGAGGAGATCCTTCGTCATCCAGGGACGAGTGGGCGTAGATTTTTGCGGGACTTGCTTCTGGTCACTTGGCAGTGGTGCACGGCTAGTTTCAGTATCTGGTCTCTCCAGAAGTTCCAGAATGAGGTTACTGGCTGAGGGTCAGTGGGATGTGGATCGTACTGCAGATTGCAGGTAGAAAGAGCTTCACGCAGGGACGCAATGCGTTCCTCGCTCCACAACCAGTATGTCCTGGAGGTGCTTTGCTGTGTAGTACTGCTCTCATTTTTATTATTATTTGTATTATTGTTTCTGTGGGTGGTGTGCTGCTGGGGTCGTATGTTGCCTTGTATGACAACATGATCAGAGGCACCCATAGGGAGCAGGCTTGTGATGGTGATGTTATGGCGGCTGAGGCTAGAGATGGCCAGGTCCAGGCACGATGTAGGTGTGTGTTGGCGTAGGTGGGTGGCAAAGGAGAAGTGTTGTGTGAGGCCACGAGTCTCGCACAGTCAATGCAGGTCCTCACCTAAGGCATCGGTGGTGTCGCTGGGGTGCCACAAGCAGTTATTGTCGTTGAAGTTGCCAAGGAGAAGTATCTCATCCTGGGGTCTTTCAACTAGCTTTATGGCTCTCTCCAGTTCCATCACGAACTCTGCGGGGTCGGACCGCGGGGGACGGTAGATGGTCCCCACCACAAGGGAGGCTTGGCCGATTGTTATTCTAATCCAAATACATTCCGCTTGAGTCATGGGAATGGTAATTGTCTCGTGTTGGCAGCTGTGTGGTATGTATGTGGCGACTCCTCCACCAAAGGTGTCCCGGTCCGCTCTTATGAGTTTGTAGCCGTTGATGGTGTACATCCCGTCGCTGTCCGATGGATCCGCCCAGGTTTCCTGGATGGCGATTATTGACGGTTGTTGCAACTTTGCCACGTGGCTAAGCTCGTCCATCTTGTTGAACAGACACCTGACGTTCGAGCTGATGAAATTCGCGACTTCCATTATTTTTTATTTATTTTTGTAATTTGTTTCGTTTTTTTGGTATTTCCGCAATTGAAAGTATTGTTCTCACTGATATTGTGTGGAGGACAGCGCTAGGATTGAGTATCGTGTGACACAAGTGGGCTGAAGCGTGAGCCCTGTGCCGGGGCAAGGGGTTGGCTTTGGCCAGGGTCGATGTTGTTGCTCTCTTTTTGTTTTTTGGAATTTTTGAAATCAGGTGAGGATTCCGCATTGGGACTGGGTCTCCTGCGTCGTTCGGAGGTAATCCAGGGGTTTGCTGGCTGGTTAGACATGTCTGTGTTAGTCACCAGTGAGGAGAGGAGGTCTTCAGCACGCGCCGAATCTGGGTGACTACACTTTGTTGTCGGAGTAGTTGTGTCGGTGTGCGGTGAGTTGGATGTTGTCGTACTTGTATTTGTGCTGCCTGGCGGCGTTCCGGGGTGCACGGTCGTGCTGGTTGCCGACATGGGCGATGCGATGTCGTGTTCGTACGACTCGTACTGGTTGTTGACTGGGTCGTTTGGGTGCGAGCTCGAGAGCACGTCTGCTTTCGGCGTGGTGTTGGCATCATCGGAGGCCGTTTGGGATACGCCGCTGGCGTGGGTCAAACTCGGGGACACTTTTGGTGGCGAATCGGTACGGTGAGACTCCGCTTCAGCTCCGCTGTTCATGTTCCGCTCTGTAGCTGTGCTGCCAGTGCTGCTGCCTTCTCTGCCGGCATGCGTGGAGGTGTGTGCACTGCGACGGTTTTGGCAGGTACGCGCGATGTGACCTAGCTGGCCACATAGCCTGCACGTGCCTACCTGGCCGTCGTAGATGATGCGGAGCTCGTGAGAACCTTCCGTCGTACGCAGGTACGACGGGATCGAACTGCCTGGTTTGAGTTCAAACGTGGCGAATCGCACACCAGTTGCTGTTTGGGTGCCGTTTGAAAGTTTGATTTTGCCGTGTCGTATCTCACCGATAAGCTTTTCGTACGGTGAGAGCGCAGCTTTTAGGACACCGTCTGAGATCCAGATCGGAGCATCGTGGATGTGTATCTGTGTTGTTGGTGCGGAAACGAAGCGTGGTGAAACCCGTTCGCCCTTGCAATCGAAGCCATTGAGCACCAACAATTTGGCTTTTTCATATGACTCAACGGTAAGTCTACATTGACCCCTGCTTGTTGTCTGCATCGAAATGATGCTTTATGTAGGCCCCCACGCTTACCTGGGCTTGCGAGGGGAATACAACAGTGTTCTTCTTCAGTGTCGAAGACGAGAGCTGTCGCCAGGGCTCCGTATCAGCTCCGTTTCCGGCCATGACGCCTGGCGGTTGTAGTGAATCAGCACTCTAGGTGATCTAGTTTGCTACCTGTGCATCCACAGCCATACGGGCTGGGAGCGGACTATTATGCTAAAAAAACTACGGAGCTCCAAAAACTGCTTCCGCTCTCCAGCTGTTGTTGTTGTTGTTTTTACTCTAGGTGATCTAGTTTGCTACCTGTGCATCCACAGCCATACGGGCTGGGAGCGGACTATTATGCTAAAAAAACTACGGAGCTCCAAAAACTGCTTCCGCTCTCCAGCTGTTGTTGTTGTTGTTGTTGTTGTTGTTGTTGTTTATTTTACTTCACCAAATGAAGAGGCAGAGATGCCTTGTCACCTGCCCATAGGACAGGTTCTCACAGAATGATGAAGGGATGATATGCAAGGGAAAACAAGAAATGATAATAATATAAGACAGAAAGGACCAAAAGTAGAAAAGGAAAAATTTATATGAAGCCAATTTCATTCAGTAAGAAATATAAAGACAATAATTTCATGGTGTCAAAGAATAGAAAGACAATCTCATGGAGTCAGGAACATGTGGTTGATTTTATAGACATGCATGCACAAATGATTGATAGATGAGAAGGTTGGAATTTATGGCAGATATTAAATAAAAGTTTAACGAGGATATTCACAAAGTAAGTATATCAATGGCAGAAAGAGCTTTTCGGAAGGGACCAGGGACACGTATCACTCTAAAATCAGAGGGGAGAGCGTTCCAGAGAATGCTTCCCCGAAACATCATGGTCGATCGTCCCGCAGGCCCACGAAGAAAGGGAACTTGAAGCAAGTTCGACACTTGTCCCCGCGTGGCGCGCTGATCCTCCGGAACAGTCTCTGGGGCCGTTCGGGTGAATAACTGGTGGAGAAGGGGGCTACAGGAGGAGCTTCTTGACATCGGTTTTCAAAATGGCTGACCTGGGACAGTAGCATGATGTCATCTACCCCCACCCCATCCCGCCTTGAGCCAAATCCTGGACACGCCACTGCAAGAAACAAGAGGTGACAACAATACCAGGACTTGTAACTGTCGGGCGAAAGACTCATGTCCACTGGATGGAGCGTGTCTAACGGAGAGCATCGTGTATAAAGCAAGAGTACCGCAGGTATGGAGAAGAAGGAGTATACTGGATTAACAGCAACAATATTCAAACAACGCTACTATAACCACCAATCCTCATTCCGCCACAGACAACACGAGAAGGACACCCGCCTATCGCAGTATGTCTGGACCAAAAAGGATGAAGGGAAGGCATGCAGCATTCAATGGGCGGTACACCGCAGAGCAGCTGCCTACAGCAACAAAAGCAAAAGGTGCAACCTGTGCCCGGCAGAAAAATTGGCAATCACGCAAGAACCCAAGCACCACTCTCTCAACAAAAGGAGTGAGCTTGTGTCGAAGTGTCGCCATGAGAATAGGTACTACCTTCGGAACTTTAAACCATCAACAGCCATCACCTAATTAAGTAAGAGACAACAGGCTCCAGTGGTTGTCACCTTTCACCACTGCTGTCATTCACACTTTTACTTTTGGATTTGCCTCATGATGCAGTCATTCACGCTTTGCACTGCCGCCATTCACAACTTTTAGATTTGCGCCATGCTGCAGCTATTTACACTTTGCTTTGTGAGTATATAAACCAACACTGATCCAGATTTCTCATTACAGGTCGTCCCCCGTTAATACGAGTCCGGTTAGTACATAAACCCCGTTAGTACATAGGAAATCTCAAGTCCCAGACGAAACGTGGTCACTTCCATACAAATCGTGTCGGTTAGTACATAATTCGTTAGTACATAAACCCCGTTAGTACATAACATTTCTCCGTACCCGCATGCCACCTACCTCAATAGTACATAATTTGTTGGTCTTTTGCCCTTCCAGTGGAGGCACATCGTGTTCTAGTTTCTACTTGTGGACGCAATTAGCTCAGAAATCAGAGAGCACATCACAAACCGACAAAGCTCTTTTTTCCGAGTGACTGTACAGGCGCGGCTGGGCATGTATCATGTCACTAACTGTAGAATCTTCGCTGACTGTGTCCGTTATAACATAATTTTTATGTTATATCGAGGGAATCAAGAATATCTCGCTCCCTAGTCATGGTAGCAAGAAACACTCAGAAAACTTGAGAAAAGTGAAAAATTCTGGTACACAAGCAAGTTATGTACACTTTCGTTTAGTACATAAACCCCGTTAATACATAACATTTGTCAAGTCCCAGAGATTATGTATTAACGAGGGACGACCTGTACTGTTTTCTGATGATCGCTTAGTGCGTGAAACTCGGAGTAAAAACACTTTCTCTGACCTCCTATTGTTTGAACCAGCTCTACCACTCGGTATTGAGCACTCTCTTGGACAGCCTGGAACCTCTTTATTTTAATGCCTACGTTCAGTTGTCCTCTGGGTGCAGCCATGCCGCCGGCTGTGAGCTCTTCACTGGAGGCACACAACAGAAGGGTGATCGCTGAAGCCATTCTCTGTGCACTCTTTACAGTCCAAACATGCTATCACTTGGCCATCATACAAGCTTATCTACTGTACTGTTCAAAAGTAGAGAAAATGGTGGAGCGGTATTTACTGCAGAAACAGGATCTAGATAGGAGACCATATTTTCGGGCCCAAAATTCAACAGAACAGCACGTGTGGACTGCATTTCCATGCACGCAGAGAGTTCTCGTGTAAACACCCGAAAACGCTGCAGCGTTCTCGTGTAAACTCCCGAAAACGAAATCAGCTTTGCTGGATCGATAAAGCAAAAATGGTCCAGCGTTGTCGTGTAAACGCACCCTAACGAGAGAGCTTGGAAGCTCAGGGCCCCACGCTATGCTTTTTTGCCTTGATGACCTAACCAAAAAAAGCATAGGGATGTTATAAATTCTTTAAAAAATTCCTTTTTTTCAAACATAACCTGGGACTCGAACCCGCACTATCGCGCGCCCTGCATGCATCCCCCGATACACTTCGCATACATACTAATTCTTCCAAGTTGCTTCACGTTATGATCTTGCATTTGAAAGCCCTATTTGAATATGCATTGTGGCCAGCCGTCTTTGATGGTACAGTACGGTATGGTACGGGATAGGTATGGGACAGGTACGATCGAGGGTAATACGACACCGTCTACCGCCTTGATGACGGCAAAAAAAGCATAGGGATGTTATAAATTTTTCAATTCTCCTATTTCTTTTTCAGGCATATCCTGGGATTCGAACCCGCACTATCTCCCTACATGCATTCCCCCATGCACTGTGCATTCATACCCATTCTTCCAAGTTGCTTCACGTTATGATCTTGCGTTTGAAAGCCCTATTTGAATATTGCGGCCAGCTGTATGTGGCAAGCTGTGTTTGATGGTACGGTACGGGACAGATACGGGATAACGCCAGGCGTGACACAAACACACAAACAAACACACAAATACCTAATTAAAGCTGTGTGGACCCTGGCTAGCTACGGGAATAAAGACATTCTAGTGTAACTTCTGCTGGTGTTAGGCTTCCGCTATCATCACCTCCGGCTATGGGCGCCAAAAGGTCCAAAAGGTGTGTGTGTGTGTGTGTGTGTGTGTGTGTGTGTGTGTGTGTGTCTGTGTGTGTGTGTGTGTGTGTGTGTGCGTGCGTGCGTGTGTGTGTGTGTGTGTGTGTGTGTGTGTGCGCGTGTGAACAGCCAGTGCATGCCGGAGTATGTGGTGTGATGTGTGTGCGGGAAAAACAAAAACAAGGGATTCACTGGCCAGAAACAGCCATTTCATAGCTGTGTGGTGTAGACCAGGCTGAATAGTGGCGGTCAATTCTTCAGCCTTGCAAGCTGGTGCAATCCCAGCACAAGCTGCTATGGCTTCTGCTGTAGCATCGCTATTATCAGCTCCAGCGACGGGTGTCCAATGGTCCAATGGTGTGTGTGTATGTATGTGTGTGTATGCGTGTATGTGTGTGTGTACGCGTGTGTGTGCGTACTAGTATCCCCGAGTGATTAAGGTGGCTCACGCCTATTTCAAAAAAATTAACGATTGCTCTGAAAATTTGGTGGGTGGTTGCTCTTAGGTAGTGTATGCAAATGGCGAGTTAAAAAAACAGGGTTTCAATGCTAACTTTTGAGATATAGGCGATGACAATTTCACTAAATTGTCAAATTTGTACAGGATTTGTGATGTATAGCGGACGGGTATTTCATAAAGAACCTGATTTACAATCTTCCTCATGTTTTGGTTATTGAATGGACTAAATGTGTACATGCCAATGAGAAAATAAAAAACATATGCTTCAATGCTCAATTTCGCCATATAGGCGCAGAATGCCTTTTTGATAAGTTTGCTTTGGTGCATGTACATGCACACCTACATATCCCATGTACATGTCCATATACATCTACTCTTCTCTACTAGACCACCCAACCCTGCAATACACATTGACATATGTGTACACACACATACATACACACACACACGCACACACACACACACACACACACACGCGCGCACACATCTACCCTTCTCTACTAGCCCACCCAACCCTGCAATACACATTGACACACGTGTACACACACATACCATACACATACTACACACATACCATACACACACACACACACGTGCACACACACACACACACGTGCACACATACACAAGCATGCGTGCAAACACACACACACACACACACCTGTCCTGTCGAGCCACTACCACTAGGGTCACGTGGGGCCCCGGAGGGGCAGCAGAGAGAGAGAGAAAGAGCACGCCACCCGATGGCGCTCCAGACACACACCATTGGACCATTGGACGCTCATCGCCGGAGGTGATGATAGCAATGCTACAGCAGAAGCCATAGCAGCTTGTCCTGGGATTGCACCATTCAACAGCTTGCAAGGCTGAAGAATTGGCCGCCACTATTCAGACACACACACACACACACACACACACACACACACACACAACTACTACTACTACTACTACTACTACTACTGCCACTGTAGCATGGTTGCCCACGGGCCACACCATTCCGAAAGAAGCCAGAGTCATTGTCAGGAGCAGAAACGGAGATGACGACTCAGGTCACTCTGTCAACGGAACTGACGGCTGCAGCGAGAACAGCGGACACCATTATGACGCTCTGTCAGACTTGGTTGCTCGATGGCCACGGTCGCACGTGTGACGTCTGAAACCAGGCGCTGACTTGCATTGCCGATTGCATGTCAAACACAAGAGAGAAGCTTGGGAGCTGAGCGGAATAGATGATGCCGGCGCGGACACTTTCGATGGTTCCAGGGGCAAACAATGATGCACACGCAAGCCACCACGACAGTGAAACTGTAACTCGTATACTCTCAGCACTCAAAGCACAATCATACTTGTTGTTACGTAAGTAGTTATCATTCGTTCATTGTCTCACAAGGAGAAGAAGAAGACAAGGCAGTGCGAGTATGCGCACTGCTATCCATGCATTCCTACAGTGTACTATTTATGTGTACACAAATTACGTGTCATAAAGTAGCCATGCTACACTATCCTCCTCCTACCAAAAATTCACGCCCTCGTGAATAGAGAAAGAAAACAGAAACATAAAAAATAAAAACTCAGGACATAGCAAAATTAGTAAACCAAGCAGGCAGTCCAGGATTGCGAGCGAGATGGGCTCTGACGACAGCGGACAACAAGTAGGGTCATGGTCGAGGGCTTGCAGAGTAAGCACCGTGAGGCATCAGACGCGAACCGAATGTTCCTTCTGATCCAACTGCATTAGCCGAGAACAAACGCATGGTACGACTAGTGCCAGAAACCTTCGGGAGGGCGAACAAATTTTCCACTCACCGCATTGTACCTGGGTAAACTGACCACTGAGAGGTCGACATTCACAGCTTTGGCAGCAGCCAACTCAGTTGCGGAGAGACCAGCAAGTACAGAAGTGGCGACATCCACAGACGCAGTTGTGGCAGAGGAACTAGCTTGCTCTGGCTGATTTGCGGGAGTCTCGAGATGGGAGGGTTGCACCTCCGGCAACAAGGAACGCAACAGACCATCTGCATTCAAGTAGTACTGCCGACCCGGTCGGTGAACAGTAGTGAAGGTGTACTCAGCGAGTTGCTCCACCCATCGAGCTTTTCGACCGCGTGGTTCCTTCACGGACATCAGTGCGGTGAGGACAGTGTTATATGTGCGGGCAATAAAATGCCGACCAAGCAAATAGTGCCGGAACTGATTCGCGAAATGGACAAGGGCAAGCGTTTCCCGGTCTGAGGCATCATAATTCCTCTCTGCCTTCGTCAAGACCCGGCTGCCGAACGCAATGGGGCGTTCCTCGCCATCTTGCATTTGGCTGAGGACAGCTCCAATGGCCACCTTGCTTGCGTCAGTGTCCAAAATAAAGCCACCAGACGAAACAGAAAAGTCGGCATACGCCAACACGGGGACTGTGGTCAGTGACCGCTTCATAGACGTCAACGCCGCATCACAACTCTTAGTCCATGTAAAGCTGGCACCCTTGCCTGCTAATACATTCAGTGGAGCGGAGCGCTGAGCAAAACCACGAATGAAGCGGCGGTAAAACCCGGCGTACTCCAGAAACACCTGTACACCTCGTACAGACTGGGGTACGGCCCACTTCACAATAGCCTCAACCCTGGTGGGATCCGGAGCCAAACCTTCAGCCGAAACTTCATGGCCAAGGAAGAGCACCTTCCGTTGGAAAAAAGAACATTTTTCCAAGTTTACCTTTAGTCCAGCAGCACGAACCCGGCCAAATACAGACTGCAGGATCTGGAGCTGTCCAGTGAAGGTAGAGCTGGCATTCAATACACTGTTGAAAAACACTTGACAGAATGGTTGGTTAGGCACACTACATAAACCATGAAGCACCGCTTCCATTACACGGTGGAACGTCGCTGGACCATTTCTACAGCCAGACATAACCAAGAAATCACACAAACCCAACGGTGTCGTAACGGCAGTCTTTGCCGTATCGTCCTCATGCTTAGGAACCTGCCAATATCCTGACGCTAAATCCAGGCAAGTGAACCATGAACAGCCAGAGAGTGAGTCCAATATGGCGTCAACACGTGGTATAGGATACGCATCTGGCTCCGCAATGCTGTTCAACTTGCGGTAGTCGATACATAACCGGAGAGATCCGTCCTTCATAGGAACAAGAACTATGGGCGCCCAGGGTCTAATGGACTCGGTGAGTATACCACGGGACAACAGACCATCCAGCAAAGCTTGCAAAGCGCGCGTAGGCTGCTTAACTGGCTGTATATCACCAGTACTACTACTATGTGGCAAAACATCACAAGGACCAAAATCACCCTCCTGCAAGAGAAACAAGTCATGATTCTCACGGAGAAGCTCTGTAAGTCTGTTCTTTTCAGGTACTGCCAGATGATTCCGAGACTCAACATACGTACGGACTATCTCGGCACGTTCAGGGGATAGCACAAACGGTTGCATATCCGCAACAGATGAATCAGCAGGATCATCATCCTCTCCAATCAAGTTATCGGGTACAAGAGATAATTCTGCAATATCAACATCTGTAGCAATTTGTACTGGGTAGTCAGAGTGATTCTCCAACACAACTACCGCACCGGACCTGCCAGGTCCAACCGTAACCACACTGGGGGTCACAGACACATCTGGAAACTTTAACAAGAATGAGTCCAGTGGAACAGCAACACAATCCACAGTGACAGATGCCTCTTGCACTGACTTGCACGGGCCCAGCACGACATGGCCGGCAGGCAGAGTTAATTTACTACAAACAGTGACACGGGAATAGTACGTGCCCGGGTCTTCCTCAGAATTACTATCATTACTCCAAGAGTCAGATAGCGGTTCAGCGTCCGCCGCAACAACCGGACGGGGCTCTGATGGACCAACACTAGTAGCTTTCACGCCTAGCAGGACTGACAGATCATTAAAAGTTAGTGTGCCTTGAGCAATGTTCAATAATGCTCCATGGTCAAACAAGAAATCAGATCCCAATATCATATCACGGCGGATATCAGGAGACACTACAAATGTATGCAAGAATGAACGCTCTCCAATGCAGCATACAATATCCACAGCACCCAGAACCTGGAGTCCCTCACCATTAGCCGCACACAAACGGGGAGCAGCTTGCAAGGGCACATCACCATACGTGGACAAAAATGTTTGCTCATGCAACATAGAAACACAGGAACCAGAGTCAATTAACGCCGTTACACACTTGCCTTGAACATGGAGATCTAGCGTAGGGACTTACGACACAGCCTCGATACGTACTGCATCTGATGGCTCCTCGTGAACGACTGGGAGTTGTCCCACACCACCAGTCGTACTCAGTTTCCCGAGCGCCAAGGGTTGTGTGGGCAATCTAGAGCAAAATGGCCAGGTTGTCCACAACAACAACAAATCGGTGGTTCCACCTGACCACCACGACCATACGAATGTCCACGACCACTGTTACTACTATGAGGCTGATCAAATTCGAAACTTGCTCCTACAGGAACCTGTGTGCGTGGAGCAACAATTTCCAAACAGCTCAGTCTCTTTTCGAGGTCGGTCAACCTGCGATCAAGTTTCTCGAGCGCCTGAGCTAGTTGATCACGCACTCCGGTGTCATTAGACTGGTGCAACTCTGATGCACTGGCATGTTCGTCAGACGGTATCTTGAACGGACGAGGTCGAGGGGACCTGGTCTTCTTTTTGCCTTTGGACTTGCCCATCTCGATATCTCACTAGCAATGGCCCAAGCTACAAACATTTGTAGTTCAAAAAACCTTTTGAAAAATGTTACAAAAAATTGACCTACACAAAACATTCTGGTTACGTCACACGGACGTACACGACAAGTGCACAGGACATGACGTCAACAGTGTACTTGCTAAGTATGCACGCACACTCACGTGCGCAAAATATTTTTGTGAAAATGTAGCCCTTTCTACACCAAACAAAACTGTTACTCATGCACGTACAGCGAACGATCAGTCAAGGAGTAAAGAATGGAAAACGAGACGAAGGCTAGAATGATCAATACTAGTAAATTAGAACTTAGTCTGTGGGCTGGTCTCCCGAGTAGCTGGAACTGGTCTCAGACTCTCTGGAACTTGTCGACTCTGCAACTTGTCTCTCCTGCGGAGGCGTCTTCCCAGCCGTGGACAAAACCGACGACTATTTTTCCGCTGCCACCATTGTAACTCGTATACTCTCAGCACTCAAAGCACAATCATACTTGTTGTTACGTAAGTAGTTATCATTCGTTCATTGTCTCACAAGGAGAAGAAGAAGACAAGGCAGTGCGAGTATGCGCACTGCTATCCATGCATTCCTACGGTGTACTATTTATGTGTACACAAATTACGTGTCATAAAGTAGCCATGCTACAAAACCACCTTCTGCATGTACCACACTGCACAGCACGACGCTGATCCTGGATGGGGAGACTTCGCTCTGCGCCACATGTGTGCCTTGTTTGTCACCTGGCTGGCGAAACGACCGATGGCAGATAAGACAGTACCGTCCACCCGCCATGCAGAACTATCCTGAGCAACCCCATACCAGGCCAGACACACACACACACACACACGCACATTCACAAACGTGCGCGTAAACAGTGACTAAACACACACGCGCACATACACAAGGCCCACACATGATCGCACGCCTGCAGACCATCGCTCCAATGAAGATAAGATTACTACTTCTTTGCGTAAATATGTTTGAGATAGAGTGTCACTCTTAGATGTGACTGATGCCATCAACCAATGTCAAGGGAAAAATTCACGGTTCGCGTCAGACTCGGCTAGAGGCCGAGTTTTCCGCATCCGTAGGAACACCGTCATCCTTCAAGGATCAAGGCACAGATGCAAGGAAAGAATGTGTTCAATCTTCTTCTGCACACGTAGAAATAGGTTTTGGCATTTTCGATGATTTAGAATGCATGATTGCTGTCAGCCAGTGTTGCTTTCAAATGCTTATTCTCGTCAGGAGTGATGTGAAACACATACTGGTAAATATCAATCTCTAAAAAATGCATCCTAAATAAAACGCTCGAGCACTGAGTGAATAAATTGAAGGAATTTCTCAACAAAAACTCAGTGTACCGCTGTGATCAAGCCGTGGCAATAACTATAGTAGAGTTCTTGGTGGACAGCGATTACCATAAAGAAATGATGAGATACTACAGTAGTACCCTCTACTGACACAATGCAACCACGTTGTCCAGTACATGTTCGAATCAAAAATACTTTCGTTCGTTCGTGACCATTTCAATCTATATGCAAGGGCGACCTCCACAATCCACTGGCTTCAGAGTCGATTGATCATTATAGAACGGCCATTCTTGACAAAATAGTCAGACAAATTTTGTGAAGGATGGCGTTCTACTGTGGAAGGGACTCGCCAAGTCACTTGAACCAATTCAACGAAAATACAAAATACTCAGGTTTTACACATTCACGTACCCGTCTGTGCCGTCCCCCATTCCTTCCAAGACATCCACATAGACTCCAACGCCTTTATTCTACTCTTTTTCCGAAGCCGACCATGGGCATGGGCAGTGCCTGCTGGAAGGGACATTCCAACACTTCTCTGACAGGTAACAATTTCCACAAGTAAAAAATGCACCTAACAAAAAGTAGCCAAGTGAAGGAGTGAAAAAAAGAAGAAAAAAGCTCACACTCTATACTCGAGTACGAGAGTTTCGTACTCAGGCCATATGCTCGAGCTGGACCCTTCGAAACTGGAGTGCGCTACCAGCTCGCTACGCCAACTCCGCATGCACTTTTCTCGAACGTAGGATGCGCAAGAACCTGCGCAGAAGACGAGTTTAGAAATAGGCGCGAGCCACCTTAAATATCTGGTAATGGTCATGTGGTACGTACCTCCAGAACATACAGGAAGAGGTGTCCATGCTCCATTTGCCTGGCATGTTATTGAGTTAATGCTATCCTTACTAGTATAGCCGGTACGACATGACACACCAAGTACAGTTCCAATGTCTGAGGAATATGCACCAGTGTATTGATATCCACGATAGGTTCCCAGCGGTAAACAGGTAGCTGAAAAGATACAGGAGTATACATTTGTCAAATTGTTATAAAGGAGAAACTGAAACAAACCCATCGGAAGTCCATAAACTGAACAAGGTTCTGAACAATTGGAAGCCGCATTAACTAAGCACAAATCTGACAGGGAGTCCTCAGGTATCCCCTGGACTCACACTTAGCTAAAGCACATCTCCAAGTATGCAAAGAGAAGCTGAGAGATTGTTTTTTGGGAGATCCGCTCTAGCTGAGTGTCGCTTGTCGTGGAATTCCTTGTCTTTCCTATTAGCTGTAGCACTTTCTAGCTGCTCCTGATCTGGTTTAATCATTGGTTCATCATCAGAGATTAAATTTGCGTTACTTATGTGAGCCAAAGGATTAATTGCAATTACATCCTGGTATCCAATTGCAATAAATCCTAAGGCTACTACTTCCTCCGTTAACAAAAACTTCGTGATGGATTTTGAGGGGCTGGTTTGCGCACAAACTGCCGTGAAATGAGTCGCAATCACTTTCTTGGTCTTCCCTGGCGGGCCATGAAAGAGGTACGATTCAAGGAAAGCGACCTTTCACAACAAGCCGAGCGGAATCGATGGTTGCGCTGTGGAAACATAGGTGATGACAGTTATGGCGAGCGAAACTGAAATACCACTTCTCCGAGGGGATATTGCGTTGCTAAGTCTCTCTACTACTCTAGCACTGAGTAATTTGGATAGTGATAAAGAGTGATCAAACGGAGCAGCGAGTCCACACAATGAGCGAGTGAACAAGGAGCTGCTCCGATCGCACGGCTCAATGAAAATAATTCTGAACTCAAGTTCTTGTTCAACCTGCGCAAAGCCCAGATTCGAATGCTGATGACCATGTATTCTTTCAGAAGTCTGCAGTCCGATGCAAGTCTCGTGGCTAAAGAAAGTCGACTGGACTTGCTAGCCGCTGCCGTTCAGTGCTGGCAGGGGTATCCATCAGAGAATATTGAATCGGTTTGGCTGTGCCTTTACTCCTCGTTTCGCGGAGTTCTGGAGAGCGAAGATGAAACCAGGGAGTCGTAAAATATTTTTACGACTCCCTGGTGGAAACGAGGAATCGCCATCGCGGCGGATCACGCAGCTTGAAAGCCAACTTACTTCAACGACCGTGACATCAAGGTCAGCGGAGTGTGATCAAAGAAGCCGAGCCAAGGCTGAAACGAGCTGAACAACGATTCGAGAGAGATGACGACTCGCGTGCAGCAGATGACGACAGCGACGCAGGGTCAAAAATGAGTCAAGCGAAAGCGACGCAAACTGAACTCTCTGCTCATTCCGCCAACAGTTTCTCTTGTAAAGACGCTGTACATAAGCTGAATCACCTTCGTCCAGTGATTTGCAGTCGATACAAACTGTTCTTGACCTGTTCTAAGCGTTTTCATATCCATCAAAATCCATCACGAAGTTTTTGTTAACGGAGGAAGTACATTTAGTAGTCAGATGGTGAGCCGAGGGAAATATTAAATTGAAACAAGGAAAATGATCAGGCACAAGTACCTACCTTGTGAACACTTGACTCTTCAAAACCTGGTTTAGTTGGTGGACTCTAACGCATAAATTGCGCCCCGCCGTTTTCCTTACTACTACAGCCAGGCTTCACTCACCCGGTCCTCTTTTATCCGGATCCCTCGCCACCCCTCGCCATCTGGAAGTAAATAATTGTTGGTGACCGATTTACAGCATGTGTTATGCACACATACAGTATGTGTGTTCCATTATCCGGTTCCATCGCCAATCCGGATATTTTTGGGGAAAACCGATATGTGCGGTTAAGCGCAGCTCGCAACCAGTAAGGACAAAGCACAGGAGCTTTGCCCGCTACTTTTCAGCGAAGTGCAGCCTTGGTGATGACCTTGATGCCAGCAACCTCTCGTATATCCGCCCGCGGTCTGATTCTTGTCTGAGTACCATCCACTTTAGGCCACGGACGGTATGCCGTGAACTGAGGAAGATTGTCCTGTCCAAAGCCACTGGCTCGGATGGTGTACCAGGACAAGTGTTGAAGCAGTGCTGTGAGGAACTGTGCAGGCCTGTGGCCCAGCTTTTCAGCAAAGCATTCCGCCAAGGCCGGCAGCCGTCACTGTGGAAGCTTGCCTCAGTAGTACCTGTACACAAGAAGGGTTCGAAGTCCGCAACAAAGAACTAAAGGCCCATATCCCTGCTGCCAATACTGTCAAAGGCCATGGAAGCTATCATCAATTGTAGCTTTATGGGATTCTTTGAGCGCCAGCACATCCTCACCACTGACCAGCACGGCTTCGGCTCTGGCCTGGGAATGCAGGACCTCCTTACCCTACTACACCATCGTTGGAGTACCGTGGCTGCAGGGAGCGGAGCTGTGCGAGTTGTTGCTGTAGACATTGCTGGCGCGTTTGATCGAGTCTCCCACCCAGGTGCGATCCACAAAGCCCAGCAGCAAAATGCCCTCGATGCCCTTGGGAATTGGGGAACCGGCTGGGGAATTGCGTTCGAGCCAGCCAAGTCCCAGGCCATGAATCGCTCTCCTGTACGTTGTGTTCCATATTTCCTCAAGAGTTCTGGTGTTTCTAGCTCTGTTCCCTGTTACTGATCAACTAGCTCAGTTAAATTTCTCGTTGGTAAATATTTACGAAGTACATGGAAAAAATCTCATGAGAATCCGTGCACGCAGTCCAAAACCCGTGCGTTAAAACAAATTGCCATTTTTCTTCTCGCTGTAGTCACTGTGCACACATGGACGAACACATGCAGAACTCGCAACAGGTGTGCCTAGGCGGCAGGAAATTCTCTTCCTGTAAGCAGCCAACCCGTTGCAGTGTGCAGAAACACGCTGACACTCTCCTGTCTGTCCTAAATGTCAATGTGTCACAGGACAAACCAAATATAGTATCGCAATCAGGTTCATACAGGGCGCTGGAGGTATTGAACATTGGTGCGGACACGCAGAAGGGGGGGGGGGGGTCCTCCTCTGGTAGAAGAATATGATTGACCAGAATTAGCACTTTGGAGAAGAATATAAATTTTATTGTTGGACTCGGATGGAGAGCCAAGGATAAATTTACAGAAAATGAAAAGGACCCCGAAACTACAATTTATGCTATAATGTCCACAAACACCACCAATCAGCGCATGCGATATCATTGCACGACACTGACCGACGGTGCTGATGTTCTACAACTAACTGGCTAACAGCTCTAGCACTTCTTGGATTTGCACCCCAACAGCCTTCCAACTTGGAAGGTTCTAACTTATCTTCGCATCTTTTGAGCCACACAAAGTGTGTGGGATATTCCTTTCAGTCCTTGAATCGTGGTTAGACGGTATTGTCCAATGGTCTTGCCAGTATCGTCATCGACATGCATGAACACAAGTCCTTCACAACTGAGACTTTCAGCTCGTGCTTATCTTGGTTGCGCTCACCTTCCCCTCCTTATGTTATTTCTATAACTTAGAACCTTTACAAGTTGGAAGGCTGTTGGAATGCGCATCCAAGATGTGCTAGAGATGTTAGCCAGTTAGTTGAAGAATGTCCGTACTGTCGGTCAGTGCCGTGCAGTGTTATCGCATGAGCTGATTGTTTGGGAACTGGTGGTGTTAGTGAACATTAGGCCATGGTAAAAAATAAAGTTGATTCTCAGGTCATGAGCCTGTGAAAATCGGTGCGAGTGAGCGATTTTTTTTATTCCCACAATTTTTTTTAATTCCAGAGATAGGGTCAAACATATGTACATGGTCATCTGTTTGTTATTCAGACCAGGCAGTAGAAAATATCGGTATTTTACTACTCCCTGATTCATGCCTTTCACATTGACCGTTTTCATGCACGCATATGCATGCATAGAAATTAAAAAATTGTCAATAATTTTTACCATGGCCTTATAGCGTAACTTGTAGTTCCTTGGTCCTTTCTATTTTCTATAAATTTATGGTTGGTCTGGCTATAATAGAGAGCATTGACTGTGGCACAAGCTGTAGTCCTGTACAGACATGTAGTCTTATGCAGGTGTGGGATACCCCTATACTTTTTAGGCGTGCAAAAACTCGTAGAAGCGATTTTCAGAATGTCCATTTCTGAAATCATTGGTGCCGATTTGGCCGCACCGATTCCGATGCCCCTGACATTACATCAACGATGACTGGCATGACCTACAGAATAGCCCACCGCCACCCCTCCCGAGGGTTTGGAACTCCCATGTACTCTGATGCACTGGTGTGTACTCTTTTGAGTGATTGGAATCTTCCTGCGCGGTTCATCCTTGAGTGTTATAACGCCTATCCGCCTGACTGTACAGTGCGTGCTTAGATGACTTAACCCATTGAACGCTGATGACGTCTATAGACGTCATTGAAAATGCCCCCATTCGCGGGATGAAGTATATAGATGTCACGGGATTTCTGGCACTGTCTGGTGTGTAAAAGCACTGTTAGTCAGTGCATCTGCCGCTAGGGTTAACGGGTTTTAGCGGCCATCGTGAGTTCCCTTCGAGAATGGACATAATGATTTACTTTTTTTGCTGGAATCCGTGCCTAATTCCCTAAAATTGTCTGAGGCAGACCCGATCTGAGCGGCTGATGTGCTCAATTGTTTTCCACTTCTGTATAGTTTAACTGCTAGTGAAATTCTAGCCGTTCAGTGAAGAACATGCTTGTAATGTGTAGTGACAAAGATTGTCGGTTCAATTGTCTTGTCATAGTGAGTAGATGTGCCCATTTTGCAGTGTTTGGCGTACTAGCGCCTGAAAAATTCAACAATGCCATGAGGTGCAGAAACTTACCATTGCAATATGGAACACAGGCGATAAGGGCAGCAACGAGAATCAAAAATCCTGTGAACAGACCGCATGTTCACGACCGGGAAATAAGGAACAAACAACTCGCACATACACACGCACATACTCACACATACACACACACACACACGCACATACTCGCGCACACACACGCGTGCACGTGCACACACACACACACATGTGTGCACGTGCACACACACACACACACACACACACACACACACACACAAACGCACAAATACCCTTTAAAGGGGAACTGTCACAACAAAATTCTTTGTCTTACCTTGTAGTTCTTTGGCTCCTGATCACGATGATGTTATTCGTTTTTCTCTGCAATGACTGGAAGTGGGTGAAAACTTGAGAAGAAGGTTCCCAAAATTGTCCCAAAGTACCGAGTGACGTCACGCCGGACTTGCCCTCCACGCGTACATTCATCGTCAAAAACGAAGTCCAGCCCGTATGCTGGTCGATCGAGCCAACTGTTCGATGTACGGTGCACGCTTGCCTTCTGGACTCGGACACTCGATGTGTACGTTGTACACAATGAGAATGCCAAAAAGGGACAAAATAAACAAAAAGTCGACAGCAGTTTGTCGCACTGGTAGTCTTCTTCCTCCACGAAGCTCCAGCTCTTTGTTTTATTTGTGATTACAAAGGAGTGGAAGGATGTTTGTTTGCTGTTAGTGTGACACACATACCTGGTGCTTGAAAATGATGTTGTATTGAAGCTAAAGGTAGCGGTGTTACCCACCCGGCTCTGAAATGAAAGACGTCGGAGTTTGTCATCTGCATCTTCAGCAACATTGCCAGATGAATCGCCTTCACGTACCTACATTGCGTTCCTTTGGGGCTCGGGTTGGTGATGTTATCGCCGGCCGGAGGAGTACTGTTTTCTGCATACAGACTCATCATTGTGTTGTTCCTCACACGAAAAGTTCAAAACAACGACGTACTTCCATGCTCACAGAATAAAACTTAGATCCTCACGGAAGAAGTCAAAAAGGTGAAAGCTCAGCTGCATTTTATTTTTTGATTTGGCTGTGTAGCTGCACGTGGGTCTCTGCCTCTTTGGCATTCTCCTTCGGTACGACGTACCCATCCGTGTTACAGTTCAAAAAGCACACATGCACCGTACATTGGAACAGCTAGCTCGATCGACCAGCACACGGGCTGGACTTCGTTTTTGACGACGAATGTACGCGTGGAGGTCAAGTCCGGCGTGATGTCACTCGGTACTTTGGGACAATTTTGGGCACCTTCTTTTCAAGTTTTCACCCACTTCAAGCCATCGCAGAGAAAACGGATAACACCATCGTGATCAGGAGCCAAAGAACTACAAGATAAGGGGTCGTCGCAAAATTTTGTTGTCGTCCTGAACGAACATGATTCATTTGGGGGGAGGGGGGGGGGGGGTGCGAGTCGAAATCGCAAGTCGACTGACACTGTACATATGACATGCACATGCATGAGATTTTCGTCATCCAGCATAGCAAGCTGTGTTCGTTTCAGGGGAAGGGGGGGGGGGGGGGGGGAGGGGGTCCGAGTACGAAATGAACGATGTTCGTTTCAGGGACGACAGAAAACTTTTGCGACGACCCCTAAGACAAAGAAATTTTTGGTGACAGTTCCCCTTTAAAGGGGAAGTTAAGGCAAAAATCAAAATTTCACCAGTTTTAGTCTTCGGGGTGCGGAGTCGAATGGTCTTGGTCCGAGAAAGCTGAGACCCTCCCTTCCTACTTGAATCCCAATCGAACTCGCGCACTTGCACCGAAACTGGGTACCTGCGCCCTACTAGATGGGGATACGTACGCAAAATGTCACTAAAAGCGCCATTTCGTTCTTATAAAAGCACGGATGACCGCGATTGGCCCATATGTTGTAGTCTTTTGGACGCTGAGTCGACTGGTTTTGGTCCTAAACGGCTGCGATGCAGCGTTCCTCCTTTATTCCCAATCGAACATGGTTGAGCAAGCGGTCATGTGATCCTGCGTACACCAGTCATCTGGTCACCGTGCCTGCAGGGTACAACTTACTAGCCTGTTTGACCTTTTTTGGGTGCAGTCCTGTCACTCGAGTTGAACTCGAGTTGAACCTTGGTGTGAAAGTTGTTGCCTGTTGGCGTGGTGACCTGGTGATTTGGGCACCCAGGAGCACTTGACCACTTGTTCAACCATGTTCGATTGGGAATAAAGGAGGAACGCTGCATCGCAGCCTTTTCGGACCAAAACCAGTCGACTCAGCGTCCAAAAGACTACAATATGTGGGCCAATCGCGGTCATCCATGCATTTATTAGAAGGAACTGGCGCTTTTAGTGACATTTTGCCTACAAATCTCCATCTAGTAGGGCGCAGTCACCCAGTTTCGGTGCAAGTACGTGAGTTCAATTGGGATTCAAGTAGGAAGGGAGCGTCTCAGCTTTCTCGGACCAAGACTATTCGACTCAGCACCCCGAAGACTACAACTGGTGAGATTTTAATTTTTGCCTTAACTTCCCCGTTAACAATACGCACCTCACTATTGCAGCCAGATCTAGTGGGTGTACCCAAGACATGCAGAATTCCTGCACTAACTTTGACATACATCAATGTTTTCAAACAAATATATTTTCAGTATTGACCTACAGAATGATTTCATCAATTCTTTTGATGAAATATAATGTGTGAGCAGAATGACGTCATCAGTGCTCCAAACCGCATGGGCAGTGTGACTCTCGCTGACTTAATCAATACCAGGTGCTATCTTATGACATACATATACAATGCTAATATCATCTTTCGCCTGAATCAAGCTCTGCTTCCCCTTACGGGAACGCTGGTGCCACAGATCACAGCAACTCTCTTCCAGATCTCGTAAAAAAACTTGTTCTGGTCTATGTTCAAGTAAAGAAACCAAGTGGAATGTGAACTGGGAATTTCCCCTTCCAAATTTGACACTTGTCTGCCCCATCGAAATGATATGAAGCAGACCAGTACGCCTTTGAGTAGGCTGTGTGTTGCATGCATGTGTTACAGTTTCTGTTCCAGGTATGGATACCAGACCAGAGGAATGTTGACCAGTGCCAGAGAGGTAAGGCCCACAAACATAAATGAACCCATGGAGCTGGATCAAAGTAGATCAAAAAGTCAGCTTTGTCATGACCCAGGCATGGCTAGTAACTTGGTAAGGATACGTTCAACTTTGTATTCAACCTACACAGCTCTACACATTGATAGAAGCCAAAATGGACCTACCCGAACGATTGTTCATTGTCGCCATCTTTGAGTCCTTGAATACAGCCAAACCACAACAGTGGTGAAGAAACCTTGTGGCACTACAGAGAACAGCAAACACAAATGCAGGGGGAATTCATGAATGGAGGCAAATATATGCAGATCTGCACACAGACATGCACACAGACATGCACACAGACATGCACACACACACACACACACACACACACACACACACACACACACACACACACACACACACACACACACACACACATACACACACACACACACACTCACACACACACTGACATTCACACAAATACACACACTCACATACACCCATCAAAAAATACACTGGTACATACAGTGTTGGTTTCCTTACTTGCTAGACTGATTTTATATGATTCTGGACTGATTTGAATCATATTATCTTCCTTATTGGCCATGGGCCATCGTGGAAATAAAGAATAATAATAAACCCACCCACCCAAACAACACATACACACAAACACACACACAACACATCCCCACACACACACATGCACACACCCAAACACACACCTGCACACACACAACACATACACACAAACACACACATGCACACACACAAACACACACACACACATAAACATGCACACATGCCCAAATCTGAAGCGACGACAGCGAAAAAACTATGTTGGACATAGGAACGTGTTCTGCGATTCCACCATAAACCAGCTTACAAAGCTGATGAATTGACCGCCACTAATTTTTGCCTGTTCTACTTCACGCAGTTGATTGAACTACTTCACACGTCACACATCACACACACGCATGTGCACGCGCGCGCGCGAAAGCACCCTCACAAACACACATACACGCACACTTATACACGTGCATACACACATGCGAACACAACACACGTACACACAGATACACGTTCATGAACACACGCGAACACACACACACACACACATTAACTACAACACACAACAGCTTGCGGTTTGGAGGGTGCTGGCCAGTGAGAGGCTACGGAGAGAGCAGGATCTTGGCGGAGCCAAGACGATAGTGACGTCTGAGGGACAAAGACAGAGAGCCCTGAGTAGCCGGAAATGGCCAACACCCGTTTGTTTTCTTTATCAGAAGCAAATAAGAGATGAGAGAAGGGAGGTGGGTGGGTGAAACACAACGATCTGACAAGAGTGATCCACACACAGAACGGATCGAAATATATAACTAGGCCAACTTTAGCATGCCACGATGCATGCCGCCTACGTTAAGCGTCGTGCATGAAGGAATGCCACGTTGAGTGTTATGTTGAATGACACGTAGAATGCCACAACGCATAGAGTACCATGGGAGCATACACCAAGACGTTTGTCCGAAATGGTTACCATGATGAACAGTGCACGTGACTGTAGCCAGCAGCAAAGCATCAGCATGCAGTACAAGCGCTAGCAATCGTAGCAGCATAGTGGCAGCAGGAAGCAGCCGCGTGCACCCATCAATCTGCATTATGACTATAATGCTGCACACACACACACACACACACACACACCCACACACACACACACACACACACACGCATACACACACGCAAACCCACACCCACACACACATTAGACGTCAAGAAACACATCACACCACATTTCAAAGCTTTGCCTGCGCCAACAACGTTTCCTCCGCTTCACAAACTAACAATACAGATGTCTCAAACTAAGCACACAACCTATTTCTGAAAACAGAACAAAAAACCCGCGTGCCTGATTAAAACAACAGCAACGCTCCTGATAACCACGTGACAACATTGAAAGTGTTATACTGTACTGGGTCTCTTGTACTGCTAAGGGTGACTTGAGGAGTGACAACATTGAAAGTGTTATACTGTACTGGGTCTCTTGTACTGCTAAGGGTGACTTGAGGAGTGACAACATTGAAAGTGTTATACTGTACTGGGTCTCTTGTACTGCTAAGGGTGACTTGAGGAGTGACAACATTGAAAGTGTTATACTGCACTGGGTCTCTTGTACTGCTAAGGGCGACTTGAGGCGACCAGAATGATTATGTGTGTACAAATATATTCGTATCTCCGCCTCTAAAACACAGGATAGTTACAAAGGACCAGTCTACGCGTTCAGGAAGACCTTGGCTATCGACTCATCACATCGTTTTGTGTGAAAGAATATAGATGTCGCCAGGGCGAAGCCTGAAGTGCGCCACTCGAACAAACAATTGTCGCGAGTAGAAAACATGAAGTATGAGCATCGATGTTATCTATTTTTTTCACGGCAATCGAAACATCGAGATTCTGAGTGGCTTTCAGGTCAACTTTATCCGCGCTGAAAGTTGACTGTGCTGCGCTCGATCGAGCGCGTGGGAAAGCGCAAATGCTACGAAAATGCAGAGCACAAACTTCGATCAGACATCCTCGCGAAGAAGACAATTTTCGCTGCATCTTCGCTTTCTAGTTGACTACCTGGCCTTGATATCTTTCTACAGAGCCAAATTTTGTAAAGATCCGTAGAGATCTAGCTGAGTTATGACACACTGATTCCCGCTCAATGGCACTTCGAGGGCTAAACACAAGTACATGACAAGCAACGAAAACAGACAGTGAAACCAGCCAGCAGACTGACAACACATTGTTATGTGCTCAAGCTCACAAATTCTTCTCGTGCTTTTCCCCACTGCCACTGGTAAAGATTTGAAATCTACAAAAATCGTCTATAAACATTTCAAGCAAGAGTACATAAACCAGAGTGTGCACCTCCATAAAACCACTCTCACAACGAAGTGAAGCATGGAAAGCCTTTATGTTATTGGGCCTAGTTCCTGTTTAACTGAATCACCGAGGCGATGAAGAGAAATTTGTGTGCGTGTTTCGTCTTTTGTACAACAAGCAGCAATGCGCACCCGAAGAAAAAAACCTTGGTGATACGGGGAAATAGCCACGTGAACCTGCGTGAGATCATGCTGAGATGCAGCAAAAGTTTGTGCTTATGAGCTAAACAACAGCACCTCGAGGCGAGACGATTTCCCCCTCAGCATCACGCCCTGGATTACAAGTGACTACAATGCGCTGATCTTCTGACAAGAAATAAGCAAGAAAGTCAACTGAACATACTACATACAACTGTACTAGATAGTAAGTGATTACGAGTTTCATACAGGTACAATGTAGTGTTTGGCGCATGGAGTTTACATGTGTCAGCAATTTCCACTCCTAATGTCACAATTCACTATACTCTACTACAAGGAGCAATATGGAGAGGAGGATGAGTCCCTTTAACAATTTGCTCGACGATTCTCGCTGACCCCAGCCGACCAGGAACCCGTGCGCCTACAACCTCTTCCTGACACGCAGATACATGCCGACAGTTCTTGCAGACAGCGACAACACATCGACACACGTCATATGGAATACAAGAATGACACCGGCATCATAGCTCACACAGCCATGGTGCCAACAGAAAATGTAGCGTGTTGAAACGAAGCACAAGTACGATATAGACCATGAGAGGGGGACTAACCACAGCAGCAGAAACTCACCGGGAGGAAGACGACGGAGGCTACGTTGACCAAAGTCCGCAAAGAGATCCAAAAAAGCTCTGCGAGCAGAGTAGAGAGACTGACTTAGCTAGAGACTGAACAACTATCGCCAGCACTTGATACTTCGTGGAAAACAGCACTCACCACACACACGTTGGGAAATCAAGGCGAACAGATTCAAGACCAACAGATTGGGAAACTTGTTCTCACAACCGGTACAGATAGGAGTGACGCTGTTGTTGTCAGTGGTCTCTTCCTTCTCCTTGCGTAGCCCAGCTTTTGCATTGCGTCTCCCGGAAATCAAGGTTTGCAGGATTCCATCCTGAGAAACATGCCAAATTCCTGCACTCTTTCAGATTAATTTCGGTTTCGACCGATGTTTGGACCGATTTCTTTTGTGTGTTTGAGCCAATTTTGTGAAGTTCCTGAGTCTCGCTGTCACATGATAATGCAGTGCATATTTGCACAGCGCACCGTATATCGGCAAGCCATATTTCGCAACCAATAAGCACTTACCGTACTGGCTTTCCGCATTCACAATGGACTCTTGAACTCGGTCGTACCACATCTGCACAGCGTACGTCGGACCAACGCTTTCGGTACCCCAGTTTGTACATGCGTCAACTCTTTTGCATATTTGGCATGCGCATTGCGCACTGGATCAGATCATGGACTCGCCCAGCATGCACTCAGGCCTACGGCCCTCAGGCTAACCTGTCGGGCACTACAAGCCATAAGGCCCTCCCTGCCATGCACTAACCTATAAAATTATGTAGAAGAGTTCGTACCGTATATACGCACCTTTAAAGCCATGGGGGGGGGGGGGTATATTCGATTATACGGCCAGTCTCAGTTATAAAGCCATAGTATTTTTGTATTTTATTATAAATTACCGGTTTTTAAGGATTTCCCAAAGGCGCTGGGCCTGTCGATCGAGAGGATCTCTTGATAGGCTTCATAAATGAAAATTAATGACATTTGAAGTATATTTTGAAAAAATAAAGGAATACGTGTAACAGGTAGCCGAGTGGTAGGCGCGGTGCAATCAACCCACAAGCTTTTATTATTGTTCTCTCAGGTACACACCTTGGATATAATATAAGTAAAAGAAGAAGCGGCAAATAAATAACTTTCTCTCCGGGGCACACCTAAAGGTTAAATACTTCTTCTTCTCGGCTTTGTCGTGACTATAAAATCTCATGGAACAGAAATCCGCAGCAGCTTTTAAGCCTAGTTCACATTCGACGGGGCGCGACGGGACGCGACGTAAGGATCGACGGGAAGCGACGGGACGGTCTGACAGCATCCAATGTGAACACCAGGAACGGGAACGCAACCGTACTACCGTACAGATCGGGAAGCGACGGGAAGAGTTGGATCGATCCAACTTTTCATACCGTAGACGGGCGTAGACGGGGACGCAAGCGCACAAAACGGCTGCAATTCGAGTGTGAACAGGAGACGCCGTCATGCGCCGACTACTCCCGATTCGTACTTGGACATTTTTAGCATTTCGAACACTGCGCTTCCCATGATAACTCGCAGAATGGCTAGCACGACTTGAGCTGAATTTTAGCAACATAAGATCTCATGTCACTGATTGTATTCAGGGATAGTTCAGAAGCGTGACAGACGAATTATTCTATCATTTCCTGGGGCTATTATTTGAATGCCACAACTTTCAGAGCTAATTTTTTAGTCTTCATGAAAAACTGGTATTGTGAACTTGATTCCGCTTCTTTGAAGGAGAAATAATTGAAAAGAAGTCCCGAAAAACGAGAAATTAGGTCCGAAAGTCACCCCGTCACGGACCGTGCCTTATGACCCGCGCCGTTCGACGTCGAACGTCGCAATGACTGCTGCATGTCGTGTCGTACGAATCGTACAGGATTTTAAGCCTAGTTCACATTCGACGCAACGCCGACGGTACGGGACGTAAGGGCTTGTCGGGAGGGCTGGGGTGAGCTGCAAATCCTGTACGATTCGTACGACACGACATGCAGCAGTCGTTGCGACGTTCAGCGTCGAACGGCGCGAGTCATAAGGCACGGTCCGTGACGGGGTGACTTTTGGACCTTATTTCTCGTTTTTCGGGACTTCTTTTCAATTATTTCTCCTTCAAAGAAGCGGAATCAAGTTCACAATACCAGTTTTTCGTGAAGACCAAAAAAATTGCCCTGAAAGTTGTGGCATTCAAATAATAGCCCCAGGAAATGATAGAATAGTTCGTCTGTCACGCTTCTGAACTATCTCTAAATACAATAAGTGACATGAGATCTTATGTTGCTAAAATTAAACTCAAGTCGTGCTAGCCATTCTGTGAGTTATCATGGGAAGCGCAGTGTTCGAAATGCTAAAAACTCCCAAGTACGAATCGGGAGCAGCCGGCGCACGACGCCGTCTCCTGTTCACACTCGAATTGCAGTCGTTTTGTACGCTTGCGTCCCCGTCTACGGTATGAAAAGTTGGATCGATCCAACTCTTCTCGTCGCTTCCCGATCTGTACGGTAGTACGGTTGCGTTCCCGATTCTGGTGTTCACATTGGACGCCGTCAGACCGTCCCGTCGCTTCCCGTCGATCCTCACGTCGCGTCCCGTCGCGCCCCGTCGAATGTGAACTAGGCTTTACAGCTCACCCCAGCCCTCCCGACAAGCCCTTACGTCCCGTACCGTCGGCGTTGCGTCGAACGTGAACTAGGCTTTATGCAACAGACGCCGTACACTTACATGTATATAATATAACCTAACCAGTTGATTATATGGGAAATATAAACCTGTATACAAACCGAGGCGAAGCCGAGGTTTGTATATTGGTTTATATTTCCCATATAATCAACTGAGTAGGTTATATTATGCTTATACTGAGCTGATATACAAACTCCCCTCTCCCCCACAAGGGTAGAGATTGGAATTCCAACCCACAACCATGGCTCGACGAGTCTTCCTTTTACCAACCTGTGCGGATCAAGTACAAGACTACCACTGACTCTGTGCAGTGCATGCAGTGCTAGTGCAGTACCATCACACACTCTTTGTGACTTCAGTTTAGTACTGAAGTACTAGTTACATCGGAAGTAACAGCTATGCGCCAAGTAAGTTAGTTTGAACCTCACAGTGCTAGTGACCGTTAACGCGCGCAGATCTCACCGCGGGCTCTGTAAAAGAACCGTTTGCTCATTAGACTTTAGAGACATAGAGTTCGTCTCCTTTCCAAAGTAAGAGTAAAATGAATCAGCACGAGCCTGTTGAATCGACTCCCAAACGTTTCTTCTGAGGACGACCACGAATCACGATGCCATTATTCAAGCAGCAGTTTCTAAGAACACTGGCAGTGCCACGGATTATGGCTGCGCATGTTCCGTCCGCTCTGCGAGGGACGCGGAAAGGAGAACATCGATTGGAAAACCATCAGTAGTGAAGTTCCGTCGCCCCTGCTATCTGCATTCTATGTCCATGCAAAAACGCAGGAGGAGCGGCACGCGGGGCTCTTCAGCCGCACATGTCGAGTGCTGCGCTTGACAGACGGAGTGCTGAAACAGCGAAAGAAGGACAGCCTCGAACGCCAGGTGCAGCACAAGGCACATGTTACAAACTTTGAAAGGACGACGTTGTATTCTTCATCGTTGACGAGAAAGAGATCCTGAAGTTGGGACCGTCGTGCATGTCGAAAAACCATCAAGGCGGACTGCAGGTCACTAGTGTAATCCTAAAAAAAAAGGAGTTTATATACCAGTTTATACACCAGTTTATATACCAGTTTATATACCAGTTTATATTCTCGTCATCGAAGTACCTGTTATATGCAAAATACAAGTCTGGAGTGTTGTGTGGGGAGAGATGGGAGTTTGTATACAAGCTCAGTATAAACGGAGATACACATCAGGTAAAGTTCCGTATTAGCTCCGTATTACTTCCGTATTAGCCATGCAGGGATACTACATACGTACTATGCTAACAGCCCCGCAGGAAGGGTGAAGAAGTAGATTTATATTGAAATTTCTGTGTGGACTTTGACTTTTATGGCATGGCGTAGTGGGTGAGTAATTTTGCATCTAAAATATCTAGGAAAGCAGCGGTGTTTCGAATATAAGACCCTGGCTTTAAAGGCGCTGACATGCGGTAAAATGCATAAATGGGAATGCATACAAGCAAGAAACCATAAACAGGTTATTTAAATGCACTCTTGATACAAACCAATGCCTTGCGCCTGCATTGCCCTGCAATGGCGCTACGATATTGATCAAGGGTTCCCTATAAGTGGATTTAGTTTTGCTCGAATGTCAAGTCCGCTACAAATTTTACAACGGAGCCGAAATCTACCTTCATGCACACGAGCTGCACGCCAAATATGGAAAATACAGTAACGACAAGATTTAAGAGTGCTCTTGGTAATGCCTATCGGTCGAGAACATAGAATCTGATGTTTCGACTACAGAATGATGAGAGTTTGTTGTATCACGGTATGCCGAATGGTACCGTTCACAGTTTTATTGAATGACAGTCCCACAAGGGGTCGTCGCAAAAGTTTTTTGTCGTCCCTGAAACGAACATGATTCATGGGGGGGGGGGGGGGGGGAGGGGTGCGAGCCAAAATCGCAAGTCGACCGACATGTCCATATAATATATATGTACATGCATGCGATTTTCGTCCTCTAGCGTAGCAAGCTGTGTTCGTTTCAGAGGGAGGGGGGGGGGGTCCAACTACGAAATGAACGATGCTCGTTTCAGGGACGACAGAAAGCTTTTGCGACGACCCCTAAGATAGTAGATAGGTTCTGCTATTCTGCTCTACATGAAATGTAGAGAAATCACGTAGAGAGCAGGAGTCTGGGTTATTATTAGTATTATTATTATCATTGTTATTGGACTCAGATGGAGAGCCAAGGTTTAATTTATACAAAAAAGAACGACCAAGGAACTACAAGTTACGCTATACTGTCCACTAACACCACCAGTTAGGGGCCGTCCAAGGTTACCAATCATATTTTCAAAACGAAAAGTTTTCGTTTGGGGGTGGGTGGGTTTAATGGAGTTTCGTTTTGAAAATAATTATTGAATGCAGATGAAGAATGCCCAGTAACTTCTGGGTACCGAAAATTGACATCAATATTTTACTGGAATTCGTATTACCTGCAGAAAAGGTGGGTGGGTGGGTATGGTGGGTGGGGGCTGAAAAATACTAAAACTTTTCGTTTCGTAAAAACAATCGGTAACCCCGGACGGCCCCTTACTAAACAATCAGCTCATGCGATAACATTGCACGACACTGACCGATGGTACTGACGTTCTACAACTAACAGGCTAACAGCACTAACAGCTCTAGAACACCTTGGACACAGTACTATATTGTACAACAATGTAGTCCCATACATGATTGCACTACATTATCACATCAGACCACGAATATCAGGCAAACTGCAACAATGAGAAGATAAAGTTTCATTAATACGAGATGGCGAAGAGAACATACATTTATCTGCTATCGCATCAACAAACGCTTTCCCACTCGTCATTTTTGGTTTTGTTACTTAAACGTTCTTGTGTTCGCTTATCAAACTCTTGTCTCCCCGCTGCTCATCTTTTCCTCCCCGTGCGTCTATTGCGGCTTGGATTTTCTGCCCATGAAATTCGGGAAACTCACACAAATTCGGTAGGCCCAGACAGATCCTGCTCCGCTCGCCTCGATATTTTGCCGCAAAATGTTCCTGCGAAATCTTCGATATTTTGCCGAGCCTGGTACAAGAAACTTGATACTTCCGGAAAACGTTATCCTTTTCCCGTACAATCCCCTAAAACGTTCATAAAAATCGCAGGGTCGGTTTCTCAACACGAGTTTCCAAGCACGTGTCCCTGAGTTCTTCCAAAATCATGTCGATCGACAGTGAATCGCAGTGATATTTCGGTGACCTGATCTCGTCCTGGGCAGTGTGTCCTGCTGAACAGGTAAGAAACAAGGAAATCCAAGTATCAGGCATCGATTTTACCCAACATCTCGATATTTTGCTCCCTCGATATTTCCGCTCTTTCAATTCTACGATATTTTGCCGAAAGAATTGCCGGCAGGATCTGTCTGGGCCTAAACTGCAGGCAGAAAGTGCCAAAATATGGAAGGGGAAATTCCCAGTACACATTCCACGTGATCTCTCCACTTGACGTAGAGCAGAACAGATTTTCTTTACGTTGCGGGAACGTGAAGAGAGTTCCCAGGATTCTCCGCGTCGCATTCCCGTAATGTAGAGCAGAACCTCACTACAAGAAGTTCACCACCCATGTACGCACGAGACGAATAATAGCGAGGTTCCGGTGTATGGTTTTTCGTGCCAAAATCCATAGCGGCGCTACGGATTTTTTTTGGACGGCGCTACGGATTTTTATACCTCGTTTTCGAATAGTAAAATGTTCCGGAGTACGGAACTTACGTGTTTGCGGTCATTGCCTAGGTTACGATCGCAAACATGTCACATTCTCACGCTATGCTTTGTTATTTTCAAATTTTTGTACCGAAATCAAAGCTTTCGGCGAAAAATCGATGTTTCTCGTGCCAAATTTGTACGCGAAAAATCTTTCTGCACTCGAAAACTGCCTACGAAACATTAACATGGTTCGTATGAAAGCCAGTCCACACGGATTCTCCATTCCGAAAAATTGTCTGGAGCACGCCTCGAAAAAATCCGTAGCGCCCAAACGCTGCGCTTTAATGCGACACACACACCACACACACCACACACACCACACACACACCACACAAACCACACACATCACACACACCACACACATACCACACACACAAACACACCACGCACACCACCCACACTACACACACCACATACACCAACCACACCACACACACCACGCACGAAACACACGCCACACACACCTCACACACCACACACCTCACACACCACACACCTCACACACACACACCACCCACAGGGGCGGATCCAGGATTTGTCCAAGGGGGGTTCAATTCTTTCCCACTCTACCCACAATGACGAAATGATGACATACACATGTATAACAAGTTCACACGTTTGCGTTATCGGTACAGCACTAATTAAATATGTAACTTCAGTACCCTTATTTTCAACACCCTGCAGCTAAAACATTATTGAAGCCACGCAGCACAACTTCTACAAGGAAGAAAATTTCAATTTCCTTGCCGCAGAATAGCTGATTGGTACTTTTACTTTGGTACAGCTCATCTGTAATAAATAATAATTGTTGGTAATATTGTACTCCAAGCCGCCCGATGTTGACTCCACAGAACAGTAGGTTACATAAGGCAGGCTTTCTGCATCTTTTGTGTCTCAGTCATAATTAATTGTCCCCAGTTCGGAGAAATTTTGATTATTGAAGGATGGGACGTTGTTGAACTTCAAGGTGATTTTCAAAGTTTCGCTCTTTGTTTTACCTTCGACACTAGTGGCTAAACTTTTCTTTGGGTCGTCAACAAAAAATCAATGGCAGCTAGTCTTCAGCCTGAAGCATCGCTTCGACGAACTCTAAGACAGCGCAAAAAGCACGAGCCGCGACAATACAGCACTGTACGGCCACTATTCAGAAACTAATATTTGAAACTTACTTTCCAAGTTTCCGAAGCAGCTCAACAAATGCATGCACCTCTTTCTCCTAAGCGAACGCGTAGCTGTACATTCAGTACAGATCTACTTTACTCAAGTTGTCTACATACAAATGTACATGTACAAGATAACAATGTACAATGTCGTCATGTACATCTACCAAGGTACATAGCTAGCGGACCGCTCTGGCCTGGGCCGACTGGGCCATAGCGTGGGGCTCGCACATCGTGATCGCATGCATGGGCACAGGTTAGTGGTCACACCCGAACTATGGGCGGAAAATATCAGGGGGTCGTTTGAACCCCCCCCCCCCCCCCCCTGGATCCGCTCCTGACCCACACAACACACACACCACACACACCACCCACACCACACACAACACACACACACCAAACACACCCCACACACCCAACACCACACACACCACACATCCAACACCACACACCCCACCCACACACAACCCACACCACAAACACCCAACAGGTGCGTGTTCCGTATTGGTCCCTGGGTGCCCGGAACCCCCTTTTTTCGCTGAAAATGCAGGATTTTGCTTCATTTCTTTGAAAATATTCCCGGGAGGCCCTCCGGAACCCCCCCTTGAGGGGCACCAGTGAACGCGCCTGCCACACATACCATCCACACCACCCACACCACCAACACTACACACACAACACACCACACACACCACACCCCCACACCAACGAAACACCACACAAACGACCCACACCACACACACCACACACATCACCCACACCACCCACACCACCCACACTTCACACCGCATACACACCACACAAACGACCCACACCACATACACATCCCACACCACAAACCATACACACCACACACACCAACCACACAGCACACACACTACACTACAAACAGCACACACGCCACACACACCACACACACCACACACATTACACACCGCATACACACCACACACACCACACACCCCATACACCACACACACCACCCACATTACACACCGCATACACACCACACAAACGACCCACACCACATACACCACACACACCACAAACCATACACACCACCTACACCACCCACCCACACAACACACACCACACACTACAAACACCAAATACGCCACACACAGCACCCACACCACCCACACCACCCACGAAACACACGCCACACACACCTTACACACCACACACACACCACCCACACCACCCACACTACGCACACCACACACACCACACACACCACCCACACCACCCACACCACACACAACACACACGCCACACACACCTTACACACCCCACACACACCACCCACACCACCCACACTACGCACACCACACACCCCACACACACCACCCACACAATACACCACACACACCACCCATACTGCACACACCACTCACACCACACACACTACACACGCGCCACCCACAGCAACCACACCACACACGCCACACACGCCACACACACCGCAGACCACGTATGCCGCACACACTACACACCCGCCACCCACACCACACACACCACCCACACCACCCACACCACCCACGAAACACACGCCACACACACCTTAGGCGCCGGTCACACATGCATGGCGCTTTTGCGACACCACCAAAGCTGCACCACAAAAGTTGGGATATCCCCGGATCACCATGGATACTGCGCCTGGCGCCACTGGCGCCACAGCGGCAATCTCAAAAGCGCCACAACCAAAAAATTGGTGGCGAAACACAAAAGCGGTAGTGCAACTTTTGCGGCGATGTCGTTGTTGGATCTCTTGGATCTTGGAAAAATTAGTTTTTCATCTCTCGTCATGAAGTGGACTGCTGACCAAGAGCAACTGCTCCTCTCCCTCTATTTCGAGGTTAAGACAAGACACCATGACACCTGAGTCGAGTTCCATCCGACATGGGACTCGACTCAGGCGTCCACCGATGCTCAAGGAGCTTCCGCAAGATTCAAACGAAGATAAATTGAACAACATGAATATTGAGGCAATCTCCATAGCTCTCCGCAGTCGCTGGTCACGACGTAGTCGGCGATTCTGGGCGTTTCTGCGATCCATACCAGCGCAGGAAAGGAAAGACAACAGTGATAGGAATTAAAAATGAAACAGCCAACTCAGTCAAAATGCAACAAAGCAGGTAACTTCCTGAAGAATTTTGAGGCTACAGTCTTTTTCAGAGAAAAGTTTTACGACACCTGTGGAGACTTGTGAAGCTGCGTGCGTACCAAAGCCTTTGCATGTGTGACCGCCGGCAGAAAAGAGCCGCAAAAGCGCCCACTGCCAGCGTGTTGGAGGCAGCCGCAAAAGCGGTGTCGCCGCCTGCATGTGTGACCGGCGTTTTACACACCACACACACACACACACACCACACAGGCGCGTGCCCCGTATTGGTTCCTGGGTGCCGGGAACATCCTTTTTTCGCTCAAGATGCAGAATTTTACTTCATTTTTTGGAAATATTCCCGGGGGACGTACCCCGGACCCCCCCCCCCTCCTCGTTGAAGGGCACCGGCGCACGCGCCTGCCATACATACCACCCACACCACCCATACTGCCCACACCACACACCGTTTGGACCATTTGACGCCCGTCGCCAGAGGCGATGATAGCGATGCTACAGGAGGAGCCATAGCAGCTGGTGCCGGCATTGCACCATTCAACAGCTTGCAAGGCTGAAGAATTGACCGCCACTATTCAGCCTGGTATACACCACACAGCTATGAAGTGGCTTTTTTTCGCCACACACGCCACACACACCACACACACCACACACACCACACAAACGCCACACACACCACACACACGCCACATCCGCCACACACACCACACGCACGCCACACACACGCCACACACGCCACACACACGCAACACACGCCACTCACGCCACACACGCCACACACACACCACACACACGCCACATCCGCCACACACACCACACACACGCCACACACACCACACACATGCCACACACACCACACACACGCCACATCCGCCACACACACCACACACACGCCACTCACACCACACACACCACACATCCGCCACACACACCACACACACGCCACTCACGCCACACACGCCACACACACACCAAACACACCACACACACACCATACCCGGTATCCCGGGAACTGCCCAATGTACGCCCCTGACCCACACCACACACACCACACATGCCACACTCACCAGACACCAGACACAACACCCACACCACACACACCACACACACAACACACATCACGCACACCACACACACCACACACATAAGAACTGAACGGCTTGTGCCAACCTTTAATACGTTGACAGAGTCTGGTGCCACCGGCTCAGGGTCGTCCTTGACCGAGGTTGAGAGGTGCAGCATTCTGTGAGATGAACTCAGATGTGGCCCCACCAATGACAAGTAGACCAAGTAATAGTAGTACTTGATGGATTGATGACAGGAGCTGAAGAGGTGAGATTCGGGGCTACTACAGTCTTACGACAGAGAAACCGTAAGCGAGGCCGTTGCATACATAATTGACGAATTGCTGATCTGGATGTGAAGCAAGCATTGACGCAAAACGGGAAACGTGCAGAGGCGTATGAACAGAATGTACAGTATTATGCAGTGTGCGGTGGATGGTGGCCTTAGTGTCGCGCTGGACACTGAAGGCTGGCATGATGTTGGCAGCCCTATTGCTTGGGTTTACCACCCGCCCCCGAGCTGGTGGCGTTACCCTTACAGTGGGAAGCTGGGTGGCGACCCCGGCAGATTTGGCAGATGTGGGACCTGGAGCAAGGGTCGAAGCACCGACCCGCATTGAAATTGCGGCAGACCGGTTGTCCTGGGGAGGCTGAGCCCTTGGAGTTACTAGCGAAGCCGGAAAACTGTTGGTAGGACTGTTGGTAGGGACGAAAAGGACAGCGTCCATTAGCAGAAGGCGGATGTGCAGCGCCGCATACCATGCAGGCAGACCGAGCGCGTCCTGTTGTCGCCAGCTGCCACAGGTTTGGGTCGATAATATCCCACTTCAGCGACGGGTCGGCAGCAGCCTTGATGCGGAACTTCCTGTCATACTCCAACCACCCTTCAGGCGTGAATCTGCGATTAGCCTCGAGGATGAGGCCCTGGTAACACAGCTACTCCGCTGACCTGTGCGGGCCACGTCGACAATAACGTGGCTCATGATCGTGTAGGCTTCCACCCACGTCGCAAGGTCGTGAACGTGCCTGCTCTTGCCGCGGGCAGCGCCGTCCTCGACCACCCGCAACGGGCCCCCATCCGACGACTCAAAACGGAGCACGTTCTGTGTGCGGGCGTGTGGCACAGAGCAAGACACAGAGGGCAAGAGCTCACTCAATTCCACGAACTCACTCATCAAAATCCGCTCGCGATGTTTAGCTCCCAGGTGGGCGGCAAACGACTTGCTGCTACCTGAGCTGGCTGGGAGAGGAGTCGAGTTCGTATGACTATGAGGCAGAGAATCGGGAACCATGGCCGCCAGAAGTGTTGGCAAAGTCTCCGACACCACCGATACTATGGTGGAGCGGATTGTGTCGGGAGTTATCGCCGACGTCGGAAGCACAGACGGCGCCAATGGCTCGCGTTCTCTGTTGCCTGCTCCGCTCGCCGTGCTCGCTGCAGACTCGCAGGGATCAGCGTGATGAACTTGGGCCTGAATCAGGCGATCAACGAGGGCAGCCTTCCGGCCCGAAGTATCCAAATCCAACAGCGAGAGTTTGCTGCGGAGACGCGGAACCGTTATGGCGCGGATTTCATCGTCAGTAAAGGCAGCCATGGCGTCGCGAAGACAAGGCGGCGAGGAGCGAATAAACTCACAAACTGTGAAACACTACGAGCGAGCAAGAAACTCACGAACTCTAAAGCACTTCGAGCAAGCAAGAAACTCACAAACGAGTCAAAGCTCACAAACGAGTCAAAGCTCACAAACGAGTCAAAGCTCACAAACGAGTCAAAGTTCACAAACGAGTCAAAGCTCACAAACGAGTCAATGAAACACAATGATCTGACAAGAGTGATCCGCACACAGAACTAATCGAAATATATAACACTACGAGCAAGGAAGAATGATCGTCGCACAGAACGGATCGAAAATATATAGCAGAGCAAACTCTAGCAAGACATGCAACGATGCATGCCACCCACGTTGAGTTACAAGCAAGCGCCATCGTAACACTGCCAAACCCACCCACGTTAAGCTACGAGCAAGCGTCATCATAACGCCGCCACACGCCTTCCACATCGAAGGCGAGCGACACGCATGAATGCCAAACTTTAGTATGACACGTTGAGTGCCTACAACGCATGCCGCCTACGTTGAGCGTCGCGCATGAATGAATGTCGCGTTGAGTGTCAGGTTGTATGACACATAGAATGCCACGATGCATAGAGTACCATGTGAGCACGTACAGCGCACGTTCAAAGCAGCATAGTTAAGTGGTAGCACGAAGCAGCCGCGTGCACCCATTAATCTGCATTATTACTATAATGCTACACACACACCACACACACGCCACACATGCCACACACACGTCACACACGCCACACACGCCACACACGCCACACCCGCCACACACACGCCACACACACCACACGCACGCCACACACACACCACACACACCACCCACACCACACACACGCCACACACACAACACACACGCCACTCACTCCACGCACACCACACACACGCCACACACACCACACACGCCACACACACCACACACGCCACACACGCCACACCCGCCGCACACACCCAATACACACCACATGCACGCCACACACACGCAACACACGCCACACACACGCCACACACGCCACTCACGCCACACACGCCACACACACCACACACACGCCACATCCGCCACACACACCACACACACACCACACACACCACACACACCACACACGCCACACACGCCACACACGCCACACCCGCCGCACACACCCAATACACACCACACACACACCACACACACGCCACACACAACACACAGAACACACACACCACACACACCACACATACCACACACACCACACACACCACATACACCACACACACCACCCACACCACACACACACCGCCCACACCAAACACACCACACACACACCGCCCACACCAAACACACCACACAAAGACCACACCCGGTATCCCGGGAACCGCCCTATGTACGCCCCTGACCCACACCACACACACCATACATGCCACACTCACCAGACACCAAACACAACACCCACACCACACACACCACACACACAACACACATCACACACACCACACACACCACACACACCACACACACGCCACTCACGCCACACACACCACACACACCATACATACACCACACACACCACCCACACCACACACACGCCACACACACCACACACACGCCACACACAACACACACCCGCCACACACACCACACACACGTCACACACGCCACACACACCACACACACTCCACACACACGCCACACACACCACACGCACGCCACACACGCCAAACACGCCACACACGCCACTCACGCCACACACGCCACACACGCCACACACACCACACACACGCCACATCCGCCACACACACCACACACACGCCACACACACCACACACACGCCACACACACCACACACACGCCACACACACCACACACGCCACACACGCCACTCACGCCACACACGCCACACACACCACACACACGCCACATCCGCCACACACACCACACACACACCACACACACCACACACACCGCACACACGCCACACACGCCACACACACCACACACACCACCCACAAAACACACACCACACACACACTACACACACGCCACACACAACACACACCACACACACACCACACACACCACACATACCACACACACCACCCACACCACACACACATCACACACACCACCCACACCACACACACACCGCCCACACCAAACACACCACACACACACCGCCCACACCAAACACACCACACACAGACCACACCCGGTATCCCGGGAACCGCCCTATGTACGCCCCTGACCCACACCACACACACCATACATGCCACACTCACCAGACACCAAACACAACACCCACACCACACACACCACACACACCACACACACCACACACACCACACACACCACACACGCCACACACGCCACACCCGCGTCACACACGCCACACACACCACACGCACGCCACACACACACCACACACCACCCACACCACACACACGCCACTCACGCCACACACACCACACACACGCCACTCACACCACACACACCACACACACCACACCCGCCACACCCGCCACACACACGCCACACACACCACACGCACGCCACACACACGCCACACACGCCACACACACGCCACACACGCCACTCACGCCACACACACCACACACACCACACACACGCCACAAACAACACACACCACACACACGCCACATATGCCACATACACCACACACACGGCACACACGCCACACACACCACACACACGCCACACACACCACACACACGCCACACACACGCCACACACACCAAACGCACGCCACACACGCTACACACACACCACACACACGCCACACACGCCACTCACGCCACACACGCCACACACACCACACACACGCCACATCCGCCACACACACCACACACACACCACACACACCACACACACCGCACACACGCCACACACGCCACACACACCACACACACCACCCACAAAACACACACCACACACACACCACACACACGCCACACACAACACACACCACACACACACCACACACACCACACATACCACACACACCACCCACACCACACACACATCACACACACCACCCACACCACACACACACCGCCCACACCAAACACACCACACACACACCGCCCACACCAAACACACCACACACAGACCACACCCGGTATCCCGGGAACCGCCCTATGTACGCCCCTGACCCACACCACACACTCCATACATGCCACACTCACCAGACACCAAACACAACACCCACACCACACACACCACACACACAACACACATCACACACACCACACACACCACACACACGCCACTCACGCCACACACACCACACACACCATACATACACCACACATACACCACACACACCACCCACACCACACACACGCAACTCACACCACACACACCACACACACCACACACGCCACACACGCCACACACACCACACACACACCACACACACCACACATACCACACACACCACACACGCCATACACACCACACACACCACACACACACCGCACACACACCACCCACACCACACATACCACACACTCCACCCACACCACACACACATCACACACACCGCCCACACCCCACACACCACACACACCACACACGCCACACACACCACACACACCACACACACGCCACACACACGCCACACACACCACACGCACGCCACACACATGCCACACACGCCACACACACGCCACACACGCCACTCACGCCACACACGCCACACACACCACACACACGCCACATCCGCCACACACACCACACACACGCCACTCACACCACACACACCACACACACGCCACACACACCACACACACGCCACACACACGCCACTCACACAACACACACCACACACACCACACACACCACACACGCCACACACGCCACACACGCCACACACGCTTCACACACGCCACACACACCACACGCACGCCACACACACACCACCCACACCACACACACGTCGCACACGCCACACACACCACACACACGCCACACACACCACACACACGCCACACACACGCCACACACACCACACGCACGCCACACACACGCCACACACGCCACACACACCACACACACGCCACACACGCCACACACGCCACACACACCACACACACAACCCACAAAACACACACCACACACACCACACACACGCCACACACAACACACACACCACACACACACCACACACACCACACATACCACACACACCACCCACACCACACACACATCACACACATCACCCACACCACACACACACCGCCCACACCAAACACACCACACACACACCGCCCACACCAAACACACCACACACACACCACACCCGGTGTCCCGGGAACCGCCCTATGTACGCCCCTGACCCACACCACACACACCATACATGCCACACTCACCAGACACCAGACACAATACCCACACCACACACACAACACACATCACACACACCACACACACCACACACACGCCAATCACGCCACACACACCACACACACCATACGTACACCACACATACACCACACACACCACCCACACCACACACACGCCACTCACACCACACACACCACACACACGCCACACATACCACACACACACCACACACACGCCACTCACACCGCACACACCACACACACCACACACGCCACACACGCCACACACGCCACACACGCCACACACGCCACACACACCACACGCACGCCACACACGCACCACACACACCACCCACACCACACACACGCCACTCACGCCACACACACCACACACACGCCACTCACACCACACACACCACACACGCCACACACGCCACACCCGCCACACACAAGCCACACACACCACACGCACGCCACACACGCCACACACACGCCACACACGCCACTCACGCCACACACGCCACACACACCACATTAACTACAACACACAGCAACTTGCGGTATGGGGGAGTGCCGGCCAGCGGAGTGAGAGGCTACGGAAAGAAATACGTAGACACTGCCGGAGCAGAATGCTGGCGGAGCCAAGTATCTACGAGAGAGGATTCAGGGTCGGCCGGGTAGACACTGCCGAAGCAGAATGTTGGCAGAGCCAAGTATCTACAAGAGTCTGCGTCCGAGGGACGGCGACCGAGGGCCCTGATTAGCCGGAAATGAGCGTGGCCCATAATGGCCGGCAATTCCCGCACCGAAGAAGCCACGAGCGCAGTTGTGCAAACAGCAGGAGAGCGAGAGGTCGCCCAGGGCGAAGGTAAGAAGTAAGGTAGAGGCAATAATGGTTCGTGCATTGTCTCAGCACGAAATATAGAAACAATTCAGGGTCGGCCGGGTAGACACTGCCGAAGCAGAATGTTGGCGGAGCCAAGTATCTACAAGAGTCTGCGTCCGAGGGACGGCGACCGAGGGCCCTGATTAGCCGGAAATGAGCGTGGCCCATAATGGCCGGCAATTCCCGCACCGAAGAAGCCACGAGCGCAGTTGTGCAAACAGCAGGAGAGCGAGAGGTCGCCCAGGGTGAAGGTAAAAAATAAGGTAGAGGCAATAATGGTTCGTACATTGTCTCAGCACGAAATATAGAATCAATGAGGCCATCGCCAAGAGTCCATGCAACACACACATGAATACAGGGCACATCACACAATTAAATAGGCCCACTGTGAAGAGCCATAGAAACAGACAGCAGGTCCGACGGATCAGAGCGAATGTACCTCAGAACACAGTCACTTTGCCACCTACCCATAGCACGAATCTTCCACACAGGTACGCCGTTTGCAGCAGCCGTTGTCGCCGCACCAATCCTGAAGGAGTGGCCACTATAATCAGCCACATTACTCACCCCGGACAACTGCAGGAGGGCTCTCAGTTTATCAGTGAGGCGACGGCGAGTCAGCGGTGCGCCTGACTTAAACCGGAACAAGGGCCGCAACAACGGCGGCTTACTTCGCGACAAGTACTCGACCATGGCAACAACGGGACAATATTGCGGCGTTGCTGGCCCGATGTAGAGGGTCATGCCTCTGGCAAACGGGTCCGTCTTGGACCGCTTCACAACAAACTGTAACGCGGGCTTACCACCATGATACGCGATCTTCACACTATTGCCGGCAGCATCAAATCTTGGGTCGAACGGTGCGTGATCGCTTACAGTAAACTCAGCGCACAGCAGGAAGCCGTGGAACGCCAACAGGATTGCGGCTTGCAGCATTACGCGATCGTCTGGAGTAGAAGTCGGGTCATTCCGCAACCGGTCCACAACCGACCGGATCAGATCACTTGTCAGTGGAAGACGGGTCATGGACGGAGCAGTGCCCTTCACTCTCTTAATACCCTTAAGCACGCGTGGTAGCAGGGTAGCGCCTGTCGTAGGATCATCCATGCCACACTCGAGATGCAGATTACGAACGGCCGAGATGTAATGAAACACTACGAGCAAACAAGAATGATCGTCGCACAGAACGGATCGAAAATATATAGCAGAGCAAACTCTAGCAAGACATGCAACGATGCATGCCACCCACGTTGAGTTACAAGCAAACGCCATCATAGCACCGCCAAACCCACCCACGTTGAGTTACAAGCAAGCGCCACGATAACGCCATGTGATAACGCCATGTGATAACGCCATGTGATAACGCCATGCGTCGGAGGCCAGCGACACGCATGAACAGAGACACGATCAATGTCACGTAGAGAGATGCATTCAATATCATGCAGAGTGCCAAGCTGCACAGAGACCCTAGCCAGCAGCAAAGCGTGAGCATGCAGTAACAGCACCATCAAACATAGCAGCATAGATTGAGCGGTAGCAGAAAGCTGCGTGCACCCATTAATCTGCATTATGACCATAATGCTACACACACGCCACATCCGCCACACACACCACACACACGCCACACACGCCACACACACGCCACACATGCCACACACACGCCACACACAAGCCACACACACCACACGCACGCCACACACGCCACACACATGCCACACACACCACACACACGCGACATCCGCCACACACACCACACACACGCCACACACACCACACACACCACACACACCACACACAACACAAACACCACACACACGTCACACACGCCACACACACCACACACACCACACACACCACCCACACCACACACACACCACACACACGCCACACACAACACACACACCACACACACCACACACACCACACACGCCACATACGCCACACACGCCACACCCGCCACACACACGCCACGCACACCACACGCACGCCACACACACGCCACACGCGCCACACACACGCCACACACGCCACTCACGCCACACACGCCACCCACACCACACACACGCCACATCCGCCACACACAGCACACACACGCCACACACACCACACACACGCCACAAACAACACACACACCACACACACGCCACATATGCCACACACACCACACACACGGCACACACGCCACACACACCACACACACGCCACACACACCACACACACGCCACACACACGCCACACACGTCACACACACGCCACTCACGCCACATCCGCCACACACACCACACACACGCCACACACAACACACACACGCCACACACAACACACACACCACACACACGTCACACACGCCACACACACCACCCAAACCACCCACACCACACACACACCACACACACACACCACACACACGCCACACACAACACACACACACAACACTGCCACCACCCACACCACACACACATCACACACACCACCCACACCACACACACCACACACACCACACACACCACACACACCTCACACACACCGCACACACACCACCCACACCACCCACATGCCACACACACCACCCACACCACACACACATCACACACACCGCCCACACCCCACACACCACACACACCACACACGCCACACACACCACACACACCACATTAACTACAACACACAGCAGCTCGCGGTTAGGAGGGTGCTGGCCAGCGAAGTGAGAGGCTACAGAGAGAGCAGGATCTTGGCGGAGCCAAGAGGATAGTCACGTCCAAGGGACGAAGACCGAGAGCCCTGAGTAGCCGGAAATGAGCATGGCCAACACCGCTTTATTTACTTTATCAAAGTAAATGAGAGATGAGAAATGGGAGGTGGGTTGGTGAAACACAATGATCTGACAAGAGTGATCCGCACACAGAACGAATCGAAATATATAACACTACGAGCAAGGAAGAATGATCGTCGCACAGAACGAATCGAAAATATATAGCAGAGCAAACTCTAGCAAGACATGCAACGATGCATGCCACCCACGTTGAGTTACAAGCAAGCGCCATTATAACACCGCCAAACCCACCCACGTTAAGTTACGAGCAAGCGTTATCATAACGCCGCCACACGCCTTCCACATCGGAGGCGAGCGACACGCATGAATGCCAAACTTTAGTATGACACGTTGAGTGCCTACGACGCATGCCGCCTACGTTGAGCGTCGCGCATGAATGAATGTCGTGTTGAGTGTCACGTTGTATGACACATAGAATGCCACGATGCATAGAGTACCATGTGAGCACGTACAGCGCACGTTCATAGCAGCATAGTTTGGGTGGTAGCACGAAGCAGCCGCGTGCACCCACTAATCTGCATTTATACTATAATGCTACATTAACTACAACACACAGCAGCTTGCGGTTAGGAGGGTGCTGGCCAGCGAAGTGAGAGGCTACAGAGAGAGCAGGATCTTGGCGGAGCCAAGAGGATAGTCACGTCCAAGGGACGAAGACCGAGAGCCCTGAGTAGCCGGAAATGAGCATGGCCCATTGTAGCCAGCAAGCCTCGTACCGAAGCAGCCGTGAGCGGGGTTAGGAGGGTGCTGGCCAGCGAAGTGAGAGGCTACAGAGAGAGCAGGATCTTGGCGGAGCCAAGAGGATAGTCACGTCCAAGGGACGAAGACCGAGAGCCCTGAGTAGCCGGAAATGAGCATGGCCCATTGTGGCCAGCAAGCCTCGTACCGAAGCAGCCGTGAGCGGGGTTAAAGACATAGACACTGCCGGAGCAGGATCTTGGCGGGGCCAAGAGAGAGGTCAGAGAGAGGTCACTGCCGGAGCAGGAGGGATCACTGCCAGAGCAGGATCTTGGCGGGTAACCACCAGCCACGGTGGGCCACCGGGTAGTTGATATGGTGTTGGAGCTGAACGTGTCCGAGAACGTCTTGGAATTGCCGGTGGCAATCGTGCACGTTGCCCCGCTGTAGCCACTGTCACATTAGCAGCCTTGCTAGCGTTCGGCCTTCGACTGCTTGAGTGTGGCAATGATTCATGTCTCGTTGAGATATGGAGACGAGGCAAGGAAATAGAAAGGCAGATAGACACAGAAACAGACAGAAAAGCAGACAAACAGACACAAAACAGACAGCAAGAAACTCACGAACTCTAAAGCACTACGAGCAAGCAAGAAACTCACGAACGAGTCAAAGCTCACAAACGAGTCAAAGGTCACTGGAACACAATGATCTGACAAGAGTGATCCGCACATAGAACGAATCGAAATATATAACACTACGAGCAAGGAAGAATGATCGTCGCACAGAACGAATCGAAAATATATAGCAGAGCAAACTCTAGCAAGACATGCAACGATGCATGCCACCCACGTTGAGTTACAAGCAAGCGCCATCATCACACCGCCAAACCCACCCACGTTAAGTTACGAGCAAGCGTTATCATAACGCCGCCACACGCCTTCCACATCGAAGGCGAGCGACACGCATGAATGCCAAACTTTAGTATGACACGTTGAGTGCCTACGACGCATGCCGCCTACGTTGAGCGTCGCGCATGAATGAATGTCGCATTGAGTGTCACGTTGTATGACACATAGAATGCCACGATGCATAGAGTACCATGTGAGCACGTACAGCGCACGTTCATAGCAGCATAGTTTGGGTGGTAGCACGAAGCAGCCGTGTGCACCCATTAATCTGCATTATTATTATAATGCTACATTAACTACAACACACAGCAGCTTGCGGTTAGGAGGGTGCTGGCCAGCGAAGTGAGAGGCTACAGAGAGAGCAGGATCTTGGCGGAGCCAAGAGGATAGTCACGTCCAAGGGACGAAGACCGAGAGCCCTGAGTTGCCGGAAATGAGCATGGCCCATTGTGGCCAGCAAGCCTCGTACCGAAGCAGCCGTGAGCGGGGTTAAAGACATAGACACTGCCGGAGCAGGATCTTGGCGGGGCCAAGAGAGAGGTCAGAGAGAGGTCACTGCCGGAGCAGGAGGGATCACTGCCAGAGCAGGATTTTGGCGGGTAACCACCAGCCACGGTGGGCCACCGGGTAGTTGAGATGGTGTTGGAGCTGAACGTGTCCGAGAACGTCTTGGAATTGCCGGTGGCAATCGTGCACGTTGCCCCGCTGTAGCCACTGTCACATTAGCAGCCTTGCTAGCGTTCGGCCTTCGACTGCTTGAGTGTGGCAATGATTCATGTCTCGTTGAGATATGGAGACGAGGCAAGGAAATAGAAAGGCAGATAGACACAGAAACAGACAGAAAAGCAGACAAACAGACACAAAACAGACAGCAAGAAACTCACGAACTCTAAAGCACTACGAGCAAGCAAGAAACTCACGAACGAGTCAAAGCTCACAAACGAGTCAAAGGTCACTGGAACACAATGATCTGACAAGAGTGATCCGCACATAGAACGAATCGAAATATATAACACTACGAGCAAGGAAGAATGATCGTCGCACAGAACGAATCGAAAATATATAGCAGAGCAAACTCTAGCAAGACATGCAACGATGCATGCCACCCACGTTGAGTTACAAGCAAGCGCCATCATCACACCGCCAAACCCACCCACGTTAAGTTACGAGCAAGCGTTATCATAACGCCGCCACACGCCTTCCACATCGAAGGCGAGCGACACGCATGAATGCCAAACTTTAGTATGACACGTTGAGTGCCTACGACGCATGCCGCCTACGTTGAGCGTCGCGCATGAATGAATGTCGCATTGAGTGTCACGTTGTATGACACATAGAATGCCACGATGCATAGAGTACCATGTGAGCACGTACAGCGCACGTTCATAGCAGCATAGTTTGGGTGGTAGCACGAAGCAGCCGCGTGCACCCATTAATCTGCATTATTATTATAATGCTACATTAACTACAACACACAGCAGCTTGCGGTTAGGAGGGTGCTGGCCAGCGAAGTGAGAGGCTACAGAGAGAGCAGGATCTTGGCGGAGCCAAGAGGATAGTCACGTCCAAGGGACGAAGACCGAGAGCCCTGAGTTGCCGGAAATGAGCATGGCCCATTGTGGCCAGCAAGCCTCGTACCGAAGCAGCCGTGAGCGGGGTTAAAGACATAGACACTGCCGGAGCAGGATCTTGGCGGGGCCAAGAGAGAGGTCAGAGAGAGGTCACTGCCGGAGCAGGAGGGATCACTGCCAGAGCAGGATTTTGGCGGGTAACCACCAGCCACGGTGGGCCACCGGGTAGTTGAGATGGTGTTGGAGCTGAACGTGTCCGAGAACGTCTTGGAATTGCCGGTGGCAATCGTGCACGTTGCCCCGCTGTAGCCACTGTCACATTAGCAGCCTTGCTAGCGTTCGGCCTTCGACTGCTTGAGTGTGGCAATGATTCATGTCTCGTTGAGATATGGAGACGAGGCAAGGAAATAGAAAGGCAGATAGACACAGAAACAGACAGAAAAGCAGACAAACAGACACAAAACAGACAGCAAGAAACTCACGAACTCTAAAGCACTACGAGCAAGCAAGAAACTCACAAACGAGTCAAAGCTCACAAACGAGTCAAAGGTCACTGGAACACAATGATCTGACAAGAGTGATCCGCACATAGAACGAATCGAAATATATAACACTACGAGCAAGGAAGAATGATCGTCGCACAGAACGAATCGAAAATATATAGCAGAGCAAACTCTAGCAAGACATGCAACGATGCATGCCACCCACGTTGAGTTACAAGCAAGCGCCATCATAACACCGCCAAACCCACCAACGTTAAGTTACGAGCAAGCGTTATCATAACGCCGCAACACACCTTCCACATCGGAGGCGAGCGACACGCATGAATGCCAAACTTTAGTATGACACGTTGAGTGCCTACGACGCATGCCGCCTACGTTGAGCGTCGCGCATGAATGAATGTCGCGTTGAGTGTCACGTTGTATGACACATAGAATGCCACGATGCATAGAGTACCATGTGAGCACGTACAGCGCACGTTCATAGCAGCATAGTTTGGGTGGTAGCACGAAGCAGCCGCGTGCACCCATTAATCTGCATTATTACTATAATGCTACACACACACCACACACACCACACACACCACACACACCACCCCCCCCGCCCCACCACACACACACACCACACACACCACACACACCACACACACAACCACACCACACACACACACACACACACACACACACACACACACACACACACACACACACACACACACACACACACACACACACACACACACACACACACACACACACACACACACACACACACCACCCACACCACACACGCCGCACACGCCGCACACGCCACACACGCCACACACCACCCACACCACACACACACACACCACACCACCACACACGCGCCACACAACACACACCACACACACGCTACACCCACCACCCACACCACACAGTCTTTTACTGGTTCCCCAGGCATCCCGGGAACCGCCCTATGTACGCCCCTGACCCACACCACACACGCCACACATGCCACACACCCCACACACAGGGCCGGCGCCACTGGTACGACCGGTACGGCCATGGCCATACCAAAAAAAAAAAAAAAAAACCTTTTCCAAAAGCTGGTCCACGTGGAACGTCCAAAACCGGGGAGAAAAAGTTTCGATGTATGATTTTGTACAGGGAGTCGCCCAGAGTGCAGGATTTGCCATCTAAATTCCCAAATATTTCTCGGGGAGGGCCACCAGACCCCCTTAAAGATGGCCCTTCCGCCGCAACACTCCGCGGAAGCTGCCTCCGGCCATGACACACACCAGGGGCGTACACCCCTCGCCTCCAGTAGTGGTTCCCATGCCAACGGACCAACCAACATTCCACACAATAGACCCATCCCGAAAAGATTGTCTGGGTTCGAAAGGGGGCATGTCAACTGAGAGTCCACTGTACAACAAAAACATGGCACCACCTGACCAGCATGCGGCACAGGACGTGTTTGATAGTTTGCGTGTGAATGCGGGAGTAAGTACACGGTTTTCTTGTTAGTTGCATGCAAGGGAGACGATGTGACAGAAAGCAAAGCTCTTTGTGGGTTTCTCTTGCGCACTGGTAATGTTCTCCTGTTGGAGTCGAAATGCTAAGCCATAATCCTTGTTTCGCTCTGCTGTGTAGTGTGAAGAGGTCAACGAACTTGTAGAGCTCACTTTGATGAAGTAGGCAAGGCTGTGAGCGCTGTGGCTCTAAGCGATAAGCCCTAAATCTTACGAGATATTTCGAGTGCTATTGTTTGTTGCGAGCGCTTCGTCTTCGATGAGTCCTGCCTCTTTCCTGCCAGGCTTCCTCCTGTAGGACCAACCACGAAGTGACTGTACTCATCTGCAGCCGATCAATGTTCCAAGTCGGAAAATCCATCGGCTCCAAAAGCTACATGTAGGCGGGCGATGCGACTCCAGCTTCAGACGACAACAGTCAGGACTTATCAATAGTTGAACTTGGTGAAGCCACAGATCGAGAAGTAAGTTGAAATTGTAGCTGTTGTGGTATGTCGGCGCTATGTAGCTTGTATTTTTTACGGAGAGTCGATCGTCATGCGAATGTTCTTCTCCTTGCCAAGAGCTAGCTGGCCCTCTGTCAGGGTCTGCCTAAGGTACCGAAGGTCCTTTGACTAGCTGCTGGCAGGACTCCATCAAATCCTTTAGCTTCAGCTCGGTAAGCAAAAGTCTCTCTCGCCTCTGCCATGAGCTGACACATACAAACTAAATACAAAACGATGCACTTCACATGAGCTGGCTTGCACGCGTGCCCCCTTTCACGAAACCAGACAATCTTTTCAGGATTGGTCTATTGCTAGTGCTCCTATACGTATCGGACGGAGTTTCTACATAAATTGCTGGATAATGTCACTGCTACGCATTTTTGATTTAAAAAGACTGAACTTTGCCAAGAAATTTTTATGGATGCTTTGTTCAGCGAGACGATTTCATGCAGTCTTTTACTGGTTTCCGAGCATCCTGGGAACCGCCCTATGTACGCCCCTGACCCACACCACACACACCACACACACCACACACGCTACACACGCCACCCACACCACCCACACCACACACACCACACACACGCCACTCACACCACACACACCACACACACGCCACACACACCACACACACCACACACACACCACACACACCACAAACACACCACACACACCACACACACCACATGCACGCCACACACACCACACACACACCACACACACCGCCCACACCACACACACCACACACACCACACCCACACCACACACACCGCCCACACCACCCACACCACACACACCGCCCACACCACACACACCGCCCACACCACACACACCGCCCACACCACCCACACCACACACACCGCCCACACCACACACACCACACACCACACACACGCTACACACACCACACACACCACACAGTCTTTTACTGGTTCCCCAGGCATCCCGGGAACCGCCCTATGTACGCCCCTGACCCACACCACACACCACACATGCCACACACACGAGACACAAGACCCACACCACACACACCATCGACACCATCCACACAACACACACGCCACACACACCTACCACACCACCAACACTACACAAACACAACCCACATCACCCACACCACCCACACCCCACATACAAGACACGCCACACACGCCACACACACCACACACCACCCACACCACCCACACCACACACACCACCCACACCACCCACACCACACACGCCACACACGCCACACACACACACACAAACACACCACACACACCACACACACCATCCACACAACACACACCACACACCACCACCCACACCACCCACACCACACACACCACACACACCTTGGAACCCGAGGGCTGAACCACAACGGGAGCCGGAGCCACAGGGTGGAGTGCACCAAACGGGGCGGGCACGAACATAGCTGGACCCCCCATAGATGGCGTCGCCGTATTTTCAGGCTGAGACACTCTCTGCTGTACCCCTGGGAGAACCACTACCTTACCATGGACAACCCGTAAACGATCGGTGTGCACCGTTAAATGCTTAGCATGGCGGGCGAAGGAGGGGGCCAGTCCAGGGGCGAAACAGCTCAAGGCTGGCACCCGGGGGCGGAACTGCATGGAGCCAGACATAGTCACCTGGTTGAAAACTGGGAGATTTCACCCGCCTATCATAAGTAGATTTAGCCACCCGTTGTGCTACTCCCAGACGATCCCGGACTACACCAAACGCCCTAGCCAAAGATGACCGCAAATTTGTGATATATGCGGGCAGAGGCGTAACTTGAGGGGCCCCCGGGGCAGGGAGAAAAAGATCAAGGGGTAAGCGGGCCTCCCTCCCAAATAGCACAAAGTGAGGGGTAAACCCCGTAGCACGGTGGACACCCGTATTGTAAGCAAATTGTACAAGAGAAAGGTGGCGGTGCCGGGATGTTTGGTCGACCGCGACATAGGCCCGGAGGGCCACCTGAATTGTGCGGTTTGCCCTCTCTACAAGACCATCTGACTGTGGCCGGTATGGGTAGTGCGGGACTTACAAACCCCCAACAATTTACATAAAGAGAAGATGAGGCGGCTCTCAAAATTAGGGCCCTGGTCCGAATGTAATTGGCAGGGGACTCCAAACTTCAAAAATACCCGATCAACCAAACGGTCCGCTACGGTCTCGGCTTTCATATCCGGTAGGGGAATAATTTCCACCCACTTTGAAGAATAGTCTGCCACCACTAACACATACTTATTCCCGTAGCTATGCAGAAGACGTTACTTCAGTAACGTCTGGCGCTAGCCAGGGTCCACACCGCTTTAATTTGGTGTTTGTGTGTTTGTGTGTTTGTGTCACGCCTGGAGCTACCGTATCTGTCCTGTATCTGTCCCGTATCTGTGATTTGGTATTTGTTTGTGTGTGTTTGTGTCACGCCTAGAGCTACCGTATCTGTCCCGTATCTGTGACTACAAAGGTTCTACAGGATTGTACATAACAGCTGGCCACAAACAGTTGGCCACAATATTCGTCGTATTATGTTTACGACTCCCTGATGTAGAGGGAGATTTGCAAAGAAAATTAATAGGGAGACGAGGAGGAAATAAAAGTAGAATGGACGCTAGTTGCGGAATAGGTGATAGGATGCGTCAGCAAACACATACTTTGGAAGAGAGATCCTTTGGAAGAGAGATCCCGTCGTCTCCAAAATAAGCGTGAACGGGCGATTCAGCGCCGGTCACAGGAAACGTTGGAAGAGAGATCCTGTCGACTCCAGAACACCCGTGATCGGCAGAGTCAGCGCCGGTCCCAGGAAACGTCAGGACAGACGCAGAATCGACTCCAAAATAAGCGTGAACGGGCGATTCACCGCCGGTCACAGGAAACGTCGGAAGAGAGATCCCGTCGAGTCCAGAACGCCCGTGATCGGCAGAGTCAGCGCCAGTCACAGGAAACGTCAGGACAGACATCTTGTCAACTCCAAAATAAGCGTGAACGGGCGATTCAGCGCCGGTCACAGGAAAAGTTGGAAGAGAGATCCCGTCGAGGCCAGAACGCCTGTGATCGGGAGAGTCAGCGCCGGTCGCAGGAAACGTCAGGACAGACATCAGGACATTTTTTGCCTACCTCATTGTACATGTTACTAGAATTGATGGAAATGTTTTTTCCGTTGATTGGCTACATCGTTGTATTGCAAAAACGTTTCAATCAGTATGAATATGAGTTAGGCAAAAGTATTGCGGATTGTTATTTTTCTCTCACTTCATCCGCTTTCGGTTTGCTCCTTCTTTTCCTTTTTATCTCCATAAAATCGGATTTTCTGACCTTTTTACATTAAAAGCATAGCGTAGGGCCCTGAGCTTCCAAGCTCTCTCGTTACCACGAGCTGCGAGGGGAAGGGGTCCCATTATGTCCATCACAATAACTTCAAATGGGGCACCTACGCAAATAGTACCAAGCGGGGCTTTCACAGCCCTGGGCGGATCTTTACCGCGCTCGCAAGTAGTGCAGCTTTGGCAATAGAGGGCCACATCCACGGACATTCCCTGCCAATATGCTAACGATCTTAAGCGGGCTAATGTACAATCCTGGCCAAAAAGGCCAGAAGTGCGGCCGGCGTGCGCCTCATTTAGAAATTTGGTGTGTAAAAGTGCCGGAACTACTAATTGCCGTGCTAGCGATGGTAGTGTTTCGCGGTAGAGAACTCCCTCGATCGTAGCTAGGTTCTCAGTCTGTGACATGAGGGCGCGCACGACGGGGCTGTCGCCATCCTGAATCGGTTGAGCGGGTGCCAATCAATGTACAACTACATGGATGTCCGCATCCGCCTGTTGTGCCTGGAGAATTTCAGAGACGTCCGATGTAGAAAAACTGACCGCATTTACGGACGGCTCCGTTTCAAACTGGTTACTCAAACCGTCGGTGTTTCCATGTTGCAACCCGGGGCGGTGCTGTACGGTGAAATGAAGCTCAGCCAGCATGCTTAACCATCGCGCAGTTTGTCCCGTTGGATTTTTAAAATTCATCAGTCATCTCAGGCTACCATGATCCATCCGCAACAAAAATGGACGTAACAGAATGTGCGGTCGAAATGTGCGACACGCCCAAACTACCGCCAGTAACTCCAATTTGGTGATGGTGTAGTTCTCTTCAGCCGCCGAACACGACCGACTAATTATATTAATGATGGCCTGGAACGCCCGATAGCGTATATACATTTTATACATGCTATCGGGCGTTCCAGGCCATCATTAGTCACCTGAGACAGTACCGCACCCAAGCCTGAAACGCATGCATCAGTATCTACAATCTAATGTTGAGAAATACTGTGCCCCACCCAGCCTATCCAAAGTGTCGTCAATCCTAGGTAAGGGGTACAAATCCTTGTGCGTGGCATCATTTAATTTACGATAGTCGACACAGAACCTAATTGAACCATCTGGTTTTTGTACCAGTACAATGGGGCTAGCCCACGGGGACACGCTAGGGGATATTATACCCTTGTCTAACATTTTCTCTACCTTTTCGGCCACAATCTTGAACCTGGGAGGGGGAAGGCGTCTCGGTCCCTGACGAATTGTAGCGTGTAGCCCAATTGGGCGTGTTAAAACCGTTTAACAAACTGACCAGAGCGTGGCGTTGTTCCGTGGTGCAAGCGACCCGAGAGAGATCAAAGCGGTCCGCTGGGGTAGTGGCGGGACTGCACGCCCACAGCCACACCCTCGTCTGTTGAATCATCCGGCCGAGGGTCCTCCACCGGTAGGAACTACCCTAGATGCATACCACGCTCCAACCACACCGGCACATCAGACACATTGGTTAGACACAATGGGACACTGCCAGACGGCGATACAGAGCAAACAGCGCGGGGTAGGGCATACCCCAGATCAGAGTCCACTACAGCCTCTACCAGGCCAATCATCTCGGGAGGTGAGGTGACCGCGCCCCGCAACAGCAACTGCGACCATGGGGGAATTTCTACAGGAGACACTAAGGAGAGAGAATAGGAAAGTTCTGGCGGAGCAGCAGGGGTGGGGGGGGGGGGGGGGCAGACCCTGGGGGGCGACCACCGGGGTAGGGGAACACACAGGCCACGCGACCCCACCCCGGACAAAAATGCAATTACAAAAGTAAAAGCCAACGCTAGTTTGCACACTAAAACCAGCAGAGCTGAACCGCAAACACTTGCTATCAGGAGCATCAGGGTCGAAAACCCTAAGCACAACGTGCTTTGCACGTCAGGGTACGTATAGCACAAGGGTAGGGCTAATGATATATCAAGTTGTTTGCTGTGCACAACCTTGGGGCGGAATTCGGCCCGAAGTTCTCTGCTCGCCAACTGTTGAGTATACCATGCAATACGTAGGTTTAAACTCATGTTGCAGTGCTATCACGGTTGCAACCCTCTTTCAAATGTTGACATAGCCAACAACCACATAATCCATATCAAATCTTGCCCCTTGTTTTCTTTCTAAGTGTGAAAAATAGAAATAATACCAGTCCTAATCATTGGAAAATGCAAATCACGGTCTATTATCGACACATCGTACTGTCCCGGACATGGAAATCCAGTCGATTGACCGGGGCCGGCGCCCTCAGGGCGTACAGAACGTTGCATGCAGTGCACATGTTGATCCAATGCGACTAGCAGCAGCGCATGATAAACCGTGCTACGGCTGCATGGCCAGCGCCCTGGGGCCGCTATACGTGCGACTGGATTTCCATATCCACGACAGTAGTACCATGCAGCCTGGTAGTGCATTTGGAGCAGGAAAGTGAATGGTAGCACTGCGGTGGTGAACACATGAGCTGATGACAACCATCGTCGTCTTGTTGGTTTGTGTTGTCTCCAGTTCATTGCAGGTTGAATGAGGAATGAACGTCTGCTCTTTCTTTCCAAAACTGGCTGGGCACACGCCAATGAGACGGAAGCTAGTGCCAAACCAGTCCTTGGAAGTTTTGTTGTGCTGCTGGACTTTCAATCATCATGTAAAGTATATTCCGGTTTCTGAGTCTTCGTGTGCGCCTGAAGAGCTACACTGTGTAGAGATGTTGGAAGTTTATCCTGCTCACGACACTGCACCAAGTACAAGCACTTCCTCGGCACTGCCTGAGCCCTGTTCTGTGTTTACTGTGACCAGGAGAAGCAACTAGAAATTTGGAGCTTGAGCTGGAACGCTGGTGCTCTCTCTCTCTCTCTCTCTCTCTCTCTCTCTCTCTCTCTCTCTCTCTCTCTCTCTCTCTCTCTCTCTCTCTCTCTCTCTCTCTCTCTCCGTCACGTTCTGCCACTGTCCGAAACCGGTGCATGTGCTAGCATGTCGAAGCGCATTGTGTCTGAGTCACGCACTCACTCTCCTGCTCCTCCCTCATATACCCAAGACAGTATGACCAACTGTGAATACAGTTCATGCCCACATGTGAACTTGTGTGGTTCTCTTGTAGTAAGCTGCCACGTGTGTACTTGCACGTGTTGTGTACATGTGTGTGTGTGTGTGTGTGTATCTATGGGACTGCGTTCTCCTATTCTCTCTCCGGTGCCTTCAAGGCCCATGCAACCCTTGTGGCAGTGGCTCGACAGCACAGGAGTGTGCGCGCGTGCATGTGTATATGTGTGTGTGTGTGTGTGTGTGTGTGTGTGTGTGTGTGTGTGTGTGTGCGCGCGCGTGTGCATGCGCATGTGTGGGTGTGCGCGCGTGCATGCAGATGTGTGTGTGTGGGTGTGCGCACGCTGATGCTCAGCTCTCCAGAATTATGTCCGTGTGCGTAGCCAGTGTATGGTGGCAACATAGCCTTCCTTCATGTATATGTGTATGCGCATACTATTTGGGATGCTTTACTGTTTTTGGTGGGATCCAGTTACATAGTTTTCTGTTCAATTATTTATGTTTATACAGCTGCTGTATTTGTAGTGCAATTTTATGTTTTCTGCTGGTCAATTTGTCGTCTTGATGGTGTTCTAATACTGATATACATAGAAAATATTACCCTCAGAAAGTGTGCTCGTTGTGAAGTTGTCCTTCTTTGGGCTCAAACCATTATTCGTGTATAGGTAGATACATATCAGTGGGTTCGATTTGTGGCGAGAGGTCAGCCTAAATTGTTTGGGGCGGAATTCAACACGAAATCCACGCTGAGTACTTTTTGACGACGAGTTGCGTTGGTCTTGAAAACTCTGGCGAGAAAGCGAGGAAAATGATGTCGCTTGGAGCTTTCCCCGACACTTAGGGCAGCTAATGCCCGCACCTTCCCAAACATTGCCTCGGAACTAGACGATACCACCAGGGAAGCTCTTGTGAGCAAGGGATAAAATAGTCTCTTTTTGGCGATATTGAGCTGAGTTTCAAATTTCCCGGGCCTGGGGTCGGATTTGGAAAATAAAAGTGCAACTTTTAGGGCTCTTTTTCGGTGCTGGCGCTTCGCCTGTGACATGCTCCGCGCTGTTCATTCACCGGCTTTGCGCGCTCTGCAGTGCACTTGTGCCTGGCACGATCCTGGGGGCGCGAGAAAGACCTCTTGCACACAGAGCAGCTGACAGCAGCAGCCGCACCCCCAAGGACGCTGTGCGAAGAAGATGCATCAGCGTCACACTCACACACGCACACACGCGCGCACACACACACACGCACACATGCACGCACGCACGCACACACGCACACACACACACACACACACACACACACCTGGCCTGGTGTACAGCTGCCAAATGCTTGGCCACGTCGCCCCGAAACAGAGGAGAGTAGAAGAGAGAGTTCGAGAGAAGTCAGCACTGTCACTAGGAAGCCGCTCCGCCACGACGCCGTCCACGATTGCAATTGTGTCGCCGAAAGCCAGGAGCAGATTTAAACAGTGATCACAGGTAGCGCAGTGCTGGTTGCAACACGGATGGCTGGTGATTGGTATGCGCTGGGGTGTGGGCGGTGATGCCGGGGCGGGTGTTGTGTATTTGTGCACAGCAAGTCCACCGGCACTTCAGAACCACCAAAGGCAGGCATAACAATGATGTGCAATGTGTTCCGCTACAGGCAGCTGGCGATCAGCAGAACATTTGTGTCGTCCGAGTCCAAATTTACTCTTGAATGTCCGTTTACATACCAGGCAAGAGAGCGGTACCGGGGCAGGACGCTGCACACGAGTGCGGTCTGCATCTCTCCATTGCTGACGATCCTGGGCCAGATTAAACCATTCATAAATTTGGCACAGTTTCATGTCTGACTGTATTCTGTCCTTCCACCGAAGACGAGGTCCCTGAGCTGTTCGGGGAGCGTCAAGCCATCCAAACAGCAACTGCTTAGGGAGACGGTTGTCAGGCATCCGAACAACATGGCCCAACCACTGGAGGCGGCGACGGCGCATAGTGTCCGACACAAGATCCCCCCCCCCCCCCAACGCTTACAGAGGTCACAATTCCGGACATGATTCAACTCCTGATCCCAGCGCGAGACTCCCAGGATACACCGTAGACATTGATGATGAAAGTTGTCAATACGGATCTCATCACGACGAAGAACCAGCTAACACTCAGCACCATACAGCAAAACAGTCAGAACACAAGTTTCGTACAGCATTTTCTTGGTGCGGATGGACAGGCCGGGAGTGTTAAACACACAGCGGAGTGCTCCAAATGCACGAGATGCACTGGCAAGACGACGATCAACCTCAAGGCCAACACGAGAGTCAGGGTCAACGAGGCTGCCAAGAGATATATGCACACACACACACACACACACACACACACACACACACACACACACACACACACACACACACACACACACACACACACACACACACACACACATCCCCCCCCCCCCCCACACACACACTCACACTCATAGCAGTAGCAACATGCATAAAACATGCTGAGGATTATTACCGATTTGCGAATATAAAAAATCCCGGAATCAACAGAGTGTGCTGAAGCAAGAGTGAACGGTAGGCTATCGGCGCCTTTCACATGTCATTCTGAAACAGAAGCGGCAAAAGCAGAACACACAAAGAAATGAAGTGTGTGAGTGGAGTATGTGAACAAGCGAGTAATAGCATCTAGGGAGATGGCACATGACAATTGTGTCCCATGGGGACTTTCCCTCAGTGTTCTAGACTTTCAGAGATCCATCAGCTTCCCATACATTCACACACTTGCCTCCTCAAGACAACAGCAATGGGCCGAACTAAAACTGTTTCAAGACTAAAATATACAAAATCTTCCACAACAGTATACTAGCACAGAACAGGACAATATTTGAATAGTATCAACTGAGTATATTACGTTGAGGTTATGTATTCTTGATAGTACACATAGCTTCACATCAGATTGTAGGTCAGGGTTAGAACCAACTGAGGGACGTGAGTCGTTCCTTTTTCTCAGAAAGTGTCGGTCGGGTACGGTTTTCTTGACTTGAAAAGTACAATTATGGCCAGTGCACATGATACCAAGCTCCAAGCAAGGTATAGTCATTATTTTCCCCGGGCAAAGTCAGCAGGTGACTGTTACAGTGCCACTGAAGACAACAACTGTGCACCCAGGAGAAACGAATGTCCTCCCTGGCCGGGAATCGAACCCAGGCATTCCGCGAGACATGTGGTAAGCGGGTAGACCGCACGGAGCACGGAGAGCACGTCCAACCCCTTAACATGTCGACCTACGTCCAGCATGCATATAAGGACCATGAATGACATGCACCAACCATCCTACACATATGCGGCCGTGCACCCCCCCCCCCCCCCCCCCCTCCCCCCGTCTCCCCACCTGTCTCTCCATTATTTTACTGGCCTCTCATCAACGTTACGCGATATTCAATCACCAGCTTTATTAATCAAAATATATCAACCCTGTTGCTGAATACAATTTGTTCATAGGCCCATTGCGTAATGATGTCATGCGTACGCGACCAACCTGGAAAGTGCCGAGTTGTGGGCAGAAGCAAATCTCGGCCTTGTATTTGTAACGTCAGCTTCTGCAAGGAACACTTTTCGTAGTCTTTTGTTTGTCGGAGATGGAGGCGCAGGCTGTGAAGCTCTCCGAGGACGATGTGCCTGGAGCATCGTTAGGTCGGAATACTGATGGCTCTCAACGCTTGGCAAGTCAACTTTCGTGAAAGAATTGAAGCGTTGGCTAGCTTGCCGTAATGCTCGTCGATCGGGAACGAAACCTGAATTGCTGATAGTGCTAAGCTGCTGATGGTGCTGTCCCTGCTGAAGTTGATGACGAATGGGAGGATGATGAAAGGGAGGATGACGAGGAAGATGGTTCCACAGCCAAGTACAGCTCGTTCCGTGGAATAGACAAAGGGTTCAGGTTCTTCAAGTCAGGCCACATCCAGAAGATCCACTTCAATTCACTGCCTATCTTTCCACAACTCTGTTTTGTACGCTGCGTCGTCCTGCCCTCTTTCCGTAAGGACAGGAAATACAACGTTCGGATATGCTGCACTGCTGGCGGTCACATGTCCCTACGGTTCTCACTGCCTACTGCACATGCCCTGCTGGGTTAGCTGGTTCCTGTAACCACATAGCGGGCCTATTATATGCATTGAAGGACTTTGTAAGGCATGTTGGCTAAAGCTACTTGAACCTTCTCCTGTCCCAAGCTCAGATGACTCGGAATGTGACGAGGGCAGCAGCAGTGAGTCAGACAATGAGCGCCAGATGGGTGTACCAGAGTCTTCTTGTGAGGCGCCTGTGCCTATGGCCGCTATTGATCCGGAATCACCTGCTGATTTTTATGAACACCGTTTTGCTGTGTCCGTGCCCGTGCAGCTGAAATTGCAAGGGAGACGAAGGGACAGTCAACTAACCTCTCCTGGTACAATGAGCGGCGACTACGAGTGACTTCAACACTTTTTAAGAGCATTGCAAGCTGACGAAGTGATGATTTCTCCACCATTATCAACAGGAAATTGGCTCCACCGCAGCATCCTACAGCGGCTATGAAGTATGGCTTAGCGCATGAACGTCATGCTGTCAAAGCCTACATCACACGTGCACAGACTTCGGAAGTTCCTGTTGTCGTCGAATCCTGTGGCCTTTTCATCCATCCAACCAAACCATGGCTTAGTGCTTCGCCTGATGGTCTCGTCATGGTCAATGGCAAACTGCAGCGTGTGGTGGAGATCAAGTGTCCTTTCAACATGCGGAATGGTATGTCGCTTCGTGAGTTTCCTGGACAGCGGACTTCATGCTTGACGGATGTTGATGGCAATTTGGTCCTCAAGCGCACGCACACCTACTACTACCAAGTTCAAACGCAGATGTATGTTTCCGGTGTGGAGGCTGCCGACTTTGTCATATGGTTTCCAGATGGTCTGTTTGTGGAAACTGTCGCTGCTGATCATTCCCTTGTGAAGGAGTTTCTGCCCGGACTGGAGAAATTTTATTTCTCGCATTACCTTCCGGCCGTTCATGCTGCTCTAATGTGATGTTGTTCTTAATGTCAACACTGGACTTCTTTGGAACTTTCTTTTCCTAGTTACTTCACCATAGTTTGAGAACTCACAATCTTCTTTCAAAGTTCTTGTTTTTCCATTCAGTCATAAAAATTAATACACTGTATCCTTGGAGTACTGAACACGATTAGTAGGCGTCTGAGTACTGGCGAGTTTAAAATGATAGCTTGCATAGCGTCCTACCGGTAGGACGCTGGAAATCACGCTGAGAAAATCTGAACGCTTGAGAATTTTTTTTTTTGAACTGGGTTGTTGTAATCTTTGGACTCCTTAGCAGTGGCGCAAGACGCGAGCACATGTTCTGCGCACTGCGCATGCGCAAATTTTCATTGTCAAAATGCCTACATTGATTCAGGTCGGAACGCGAGTAACTGTGCCAGCGACGACTTTTGATCATGGTTTTTACGCACACGATGAGGATCGATGGTCATTCTCCACTTACGGAGACAGCTGGAGAAGTGCGGAGTGTTTGGGCACTGTTTTGAGTGTGACTTTTGATCGAGAACGATGCAGAATAAAGTGGGATTTGGACAGTACTACATCGATTGTAGCCGTTGCTGACGTTCGTGCAGCTGCAGAGTCCGACCCGTGCGACGACGGAGCAAGAGGTAAGCGTAGAATTGTTCGTCCCAAGCGTTTTGAGGACAGCGACAGCGATGTAGCCGATCAGCCTAGTAATAGTCGTACCTGTGCAAATAGTCGTAGTGCAAGTTCTGGATCTGTGCGTGCTGCACGTTCTGCTCTGTCGTCCAATGTTCCATCGAGAAAACGCCGCCGCTCTCCAACTCCGGAGCCTGCGGAGATACATTCGATTGACGACGACGACGATACTTCAACCGATCGGCCTAGTAATAGTCGTACCTGTGCAAATAGTCGTAGTGTAAGTTCTGGATCTGTGCGTGCGGCACGTTCTGCTCAGTCGTCCAATGTTCCATCGAGAAAACGCCGCCGCTCTCCAACTCCAGAGCCTGACCAATGCTTGTTTGACGACGACGATGATACTTCACCGTTGTCAGTAAATCCGACTTCCCAAGACCCCGTATCGACGCGGCGACAACCTGCACTAGCTGCACTCGATGGCGACGACAGCAGCTCAAGTAGCTGTTGCAGTGACGACGATAGTGATTCGGATTCATCGGAATGTAGCAGTAGTGAAGGTTCGAGTCTTGAAGACGCTCCCACTGTTCTTCAGGCACATGGTTTGGACTGGACATTGGGTGACATAGTGATCGATCAGTACAAGGATATTCCGTACAAAGCGAAAGTAAATGCTGACAATTTGCACATAATGAATGAATTGGACGCCTGGATGCTGTTCTTTCCGCACGAGGAAATGGATGAGATAGTGAAGTGCACAAATGCTCACCTGCGTGACAAGCGGAAATCTGTAACCCGCGATGAGTTTTACAAGGTGATAGGTCTCCTCTACCTGATGACGCTGTGTCCAGTACGTTGCCAACGGCGTGACCACTGGAGTGACCGAGGGTCTCCTTCCAGCACCAGCCTTCGGACGTCGATACGGCATGGGAGCAAATCGCTTTGAGGAAATTCTTGCTGCCATGCACTTTCGTCCACCAGTCAGCGGAGACACCAGGCGCGGCTGGAAAATTGTGAGCCCCCTCATCGACATGTGCAATTTGAAGTGGCAGACTTCAATCCGGCCCGGCCACAAATTGACGGTGGACGAGTCAATGTTTGCTTGGTACGGTCGTGGTGGTGACATTGGCGGGATGCCCACAGTCATCAAAATCAAGCGGAAGCCGAAAGGTGTGGGCTGCGAAATTAAGTCCGTTGCTGATGCGTCCACCAACATTATGCTTGCGATGGAGATCAACGAGGGCAAAGACACCATGGCTACCAAGAAGTGGCAGAAAGAGTTCGGTGCTGGAACTGCCACAACTTTGCGACTGACGGATACATGGCATGGCTCGGGAAGAATCGTGTGCGGCGATTCCTGGTTCGCATCCGTCAAGACAGCAGTCGCTCTTATGAAGAATGGGCTCTTCTTTGCGGGTGTTGTCAAGACGGCGCACACAGCCTTCCCGTTGAAGCTCCTGTCCGCGATGTGTCCTTCTCCGAAAGGCCGCTTCGTGTCCGCAACCGCGCAGAGGGACGGCATAGCACTGAATGCCGTGGCATGGCGCGACAGGAAGGTGCATTCGTTTGTCAGCACGTGCGGGACGACTCTTGCCGGAGATCCTGCCAAGAAAAAGCGGTATGATGACAACTTGAAGCTGTACTTCAAGACAGTTGATCGACCGAAGTTGGTGGCAATGTACCACGATGGCGCGCCTTCCATTGATGTGCACAACCACCTTCGGCAGGATGGCTTGGCTCTGGAGCAAGTGTGGTGCACGGACACCTGGCACCATCGTGTGTATGCCTCAGTGTTTGGCATCATGGAGACAAATGCTTACCTTGCATTTTCCCATTTCTGCTGTGGCCTCGACAAGATCACCCACTCGGCATTCACCACTCGTCTTGCGGAGCAACTGATCCGCTACAACACCCGCAGCAGCCGCAAAGTCAAACAGGTGCTGCGGAACCTGAAGCAGATCAGCCTGACGGCACCGAGCATCGGTTGGTATCCCTGTCTGAGGTCAGCGGCAAGCCACACACACAGCGTAAATGTGTTGTGTGCAGGCATGTCCGCGACTCGGGCAGGAAGGCGAGCTACTATTGCTCCACGTGTGGGCCGAATGCCGTGATGTGCTCTCCGGCCACGGGACGCACGTGCTTTCAATACCACATCGTCCATGGCCTGCCACACTGAGTGAACGTGTGTTCAGCCTGCTATGCTCATGCTTGCATCTATATTATTTATTTTTCATTATAACTCCTTTTTCCTACTGTTGCCAAGGGCGTTCTACTGTTGCCACGGGACGTACGTGCTTTCAATACCACATCGTCCATGGCCTGCCACACTGAGTGAACGTGTGTTCAGCCTGCTATGCTCATGCTTGCATCTATATTATTTATTTTTCATTATAACTCCTTTTTTCTACTGTTGCCAAGGGCGTTGCCATGGTACCCGGCAATTCAACATTCGACACGGTCGTTATAATGCATTGCTTACATCAGTCAGCCTGCTATGCTCATATTACATTATTTATTGTTCAATATATCTTCTTTTGTTCTGCCGCTTCCATGGGCGTTGCCATGGTAGCCTGCGGTAGTACTCCTCCAACCGCGTCCAAATTTTCAGAACTTCACCGAATGGCTCTATGTAGTGTGTGGTTTCAATTTTATGGAAGACACTGGTATATAGCCAGTGTGGCATGTCTGTGTATGATGGGCCTACCGGTAGGACCAGGGTCTATGCAAGCTATCATTAAGACCAAAACCTGATTGCTAATTTTTTTGAAATGGACTATAGGACAGGAACTAGGGAGTAGTATAGTTCTTTGTTGCCTTCTTCATCATCTACCTCAGCGTGGATGCCTGCACTTAAAATGAGGGAGTGGGAAAGTACTCAACTACTCTCTTGTTGCAGTATCGTTTGCGAGATTTCCAGACCGTTCAGAATGTACAGTACATTGGCAAAGAAGAACACGATGAAAATTACCAAACGGCAACTAAACAACACCAGTAGTGGAACACCACAGCCATCACATACCAGACCAGAGCCATTACGCCTCCTCCATTGCCTTGGCAACGGCATGTGCAATCGATCGATACATCGTGCGTTCCGCAAGAGCGACTGCAGTACTCAAGCTTTTCAACTCTGCAAAACGATGCAAACTTGCCATGTGTGACCGCGACCAAAGCAGGCTTCCTTTCAGCAGTTCTGTCGTCCTTGGGACTATTAGTACAAGTCGGCTGTTTTCTGTGACAGCTGACAAGCAGCAGAGGTGTGTCAACAGCACGGAGAGTTCCTCTGCACTCAGTCTCAGGGACTCGTTCAGCTCATTCATGATCACTTCAGATCAGCTGACTCTAAGGCAGGCCTGGATGGGTGCACAGGTGCAGTGCATCAAGCTCACCTTTTAACTAGTTTTTTTCAAAAAAATTTGGACTTCTAACTTTTGGACATACCGTAAAATCCCGCCAGAGCGCCCCGTCTCTCCCATCCGCCCCTCCCTGACTTCTTGTCAGGGACGTGATTGATTGTATACTCGTATGACTCTGTCGCAGTCTGTGATGCCGTACTGCACTGCATACGCGTGCTCGACCCCGTTGGAAATGTACGCAACAGTGCCCACCCTCCTGACCAGGGATCGCACAAACCCTGCGTTTTGTCGGGTCTGTTCGACTTCTGGCTCTTGACCTTTGGTCGGTATACGAGATGCATGAACAGTTTTCGTAGGGTGAGCACTTTTTCATGTAGCACTGAATGCGGCAAGTAGGACTCGCCCATCCGCCCCTCCCCACCTGAAGCGTCGAGGAGGTAGGGGCGCTCTGGCGGGATTTTACGGTACATGTATGTGGGTTGATCTTCGGGGATTTTTCAGGGATTTTTTTAAGGAATTTTCTTATGGAATTAAAATAGAAGAAATCACAAGGAATTTTATGGAATATTCACAACATGTGCCACACATTGCCCGTTTGACTTGCGATGTAAAATAATAGCAATACAAAAAAAGAGTATAATAGATGCAGACATGGCCAGACAACAACGAGTTCATGGATTTTAAGGGATTTTTATGTTATTCAAAATCGATTTTCGTGTTCCGCTCATCAGTGAATAGTATCGGAACTGAGGATACTGTGTACAAAAAAGAACATGAAAACAGCATAATTAAAAGTGTGAACAAAAAAGGGAAGTGCTACAGCATTACATAATAGGTGTCAAACATCGTGCTAAAATATATAACTTAAAAATCGATTTTGAATAACATAACAATCCTTTAAAATCCATGAACTCGTTGTTGTCTGGCCATGTCTGCATCTATTATACTCTTTATTGCACTAATAAAGTTGCTTTCTCCACGCCGACTCTTTAAATACAAAAAAAGCAATACATACTGATGACACTTGGGTCTTTGTTGCTACCCATAACTATAGACCTTGATTTTTAAGTTTATCCCATTGCAATTTTAATTATGTAATACTCTTCCATTTTCACTTACAGTAAAGTTGCGGATAAAAGCCGTAGGGCTTATAAGCACATAAGGCGCTTTCTGCATCAGGCTTTAATGCAAACCAGGCTTGTATGCAAACCATGCTTATATGCACCACTGATATTTTTGCCAGGCTTGTGTGCACATAGAAGCCAGGCTTCTACGCGTGACATGCGTAGATCTACTTCTGGCTACCGGTACGGCGGCAGTTTTACTATGCACTGTGCATAGCGTATGCACTCTTGACCTTCCTCGATCCGCATTTGCATAGAAGCCAGGCTTCTACGCGCGACATGTTTTTATGCATTTGACCCGTTTGATTTTCAGGCTTCTATCCGCGATGTGCTTGTCTGCAAACCCGGCTTTTATCCGCGACTTTACGGTATGTAATACTTTTCCAATTAAGCTTCTGACGTCTATTTCTCCAGAAAGCAAGCCTTAGCAAGAACGGGATATCGGGCCAAAAGTAGTGAATTGGGAAAACCATGAAAATCCAGGCCGTTTCACAAAATTTGCAACAGCACATTATGCGATTTTAACCCAGTTGAGATACCTTTTGGACTGGCCTTTTTCAAGTTTCCTTCCAAATTTCGTGGCACTAAAATCTCGAAAAATCACCAATTCCGGGGGGGGGGGGGAGGAGCTATTCACGGGTGGAGCCCATCTGTGCAATGCTACGCCAGAGCCATGACAATGATGACATTTGGATCAACTTGGATTCGAACCATTTTAGTGTTGAAAGGATCTCACCAGGCACTCGTTAGATCGCTCGCCAGAAACTCGGCTCGTTTGTGCGTCGAGCTCGTTTGCACTAACGAGCACCGTATACTTTACAGCATGCACATAATAGTACAGTCAGTGCTTCTAGTGAATCGCCGTTTGAGCGAAAGTCATGCTTAGTCGGCACTGGAAGTTCAAAGCATGTGAATGTTAACTCGCTCCATAGCTCGCTCGTTAGTGGAACTGTTCGCTCGTTAGTTATAGATACGCTCGCTTCAACACAAGTACTACCAGTCACGTTTGGGTGGTTTTCCTTTACATCTTACTCATGCATCCACCGATAGTCACTGGCCTGGTCTCTTCTGGTCAGGTACTCACTCCTGCTAGAGAAGAGGTCACGGTCTCTTCTGGTCAGGTACTCACTCCTGCTAGAGAAGAGGTCACGGTCTCTCCTGGTCAGGTACTCACTCCTGCTAGAGAAGAGGTCACGGTCTCTACTGGTCAGGTACTCACTCCTGCTAGAGAAGAGGTCACTGTCTCTACTGGTCAGGTACTCACTCCTGCTAGAGAAGAGGTCACGGTCTCTACTGGTCAGGTACTCACTCCTGCTAGAGAAGAGGTCACGGTCTCTCCTGGTCAGGTACTCACTCCTGCTAGAGAAGAGGTCACGGTCTCTACTGGTCAGGTACTCACTCCTGCTAGAGAAGAGGTCACTGTCTCTACTGGTCAGGTACTCACTCCTGCTAGAGAAGAGGTCACGGTCTCTCCTGGTCAGGTACTCACTCCTGCTAGAGAAGAGGTCACGGTCTCTACTGGTCAGGTACTCACTCCTGCTAGAGAAGAGGTCACTGTCTCTACTGGTCAGGTACTCACTCCTGCTAGAGAAGAGGTCACGGTCTCTACTGGTCAGGTACTCACTCCTGCTAGAGAAGAGGTCACAGCTATGTGTACATGCTACATGAGGGGTACACCCACTACACCCTATGCTATACCATAGGCAGAGTGGGTCCAAAAGTCAGTATTTGTCGTTAGATTTTGACTTCTGACTTCATCAATTCCAAGGCGTACAGTACTGTGGGACGCCGAGGAACGGAGTGTGTAAAGCTGTGTTCATAACTGGCGCGTGTACGCGTGAAACTACGCGTTTGTGCGTATTTTTGCTGGCTTTTGGGGCGCCATGCGTACGGAAACGCGCCCAAATGGAACTTCCAACATGTTGGAATTTTCAGCGCGTATCAGGCGCATATCAGCGTACATACCAGTCACTTTGACTGGCGGGGGCAAAAAATTAGTACTCGAAGGTGTCGCACGCGCTAAATACGACTCGGATTGCTGTTTTTTGTGAAAGGCTGAGCGCGCGTTTGGGGGCGTGTCGCAATATGTGCGAATGTCGGACTGTCAATATTTGAATACATGTTACGAGTGCAATTTGAATTTACAGTATTTACAATTTGTCTTTACGTCGCACTCTTACCTAAGGTATATCCCAGGAGCGATAGGGTCCAGGTCCGCTGCCCATAGCTAAGTTCTAGGTATAGTAAGTATTTGTAGTGAGGTAGCTTGACACATGACTAGCTTCGCTCTATAATCTTGTTCTGAAATGAATTGCATGTGTGGAATTATGATCTCTTCGATCGAACTGTCGATTTATTTGAACTGCATTTTTCTGATTTATTTATTTTCCTTTATTTGCATGCACGCACTGGCAGCGCTCCATTGGAGCCGCGATACGCGATCGCGGGATCGCTACGCGCGTACGATGCACTTCCCAAACTGGCTGGCTTTTGCATGCAGCAAAATCATGATAATCTATTTTTGGTTTCACATTTTTGCACACAGTACGCTGGCACGGCATGCGTTCGCTGCCGTGCGAGCGAATCCTTTTTCGAAGCGCTCTGTTGTAGTGCTTCGTGTCCTTCTCTCGGTAGTTTTCTCTCTCCAAGCAAGGTTCTTTATGTGGTGAAAGAAGTGACAACGAACCAGGTCTCTCTCCCATCTTGAAGTTGTCGCGGCAGCTGCTGGCCAGCTGTCCGCGACAGTGTGTGCATGATTGTACAAGTATAAAGTGAAGTGTTTTACCACATAAAATTGGTACCGAAACCCGACCATAGATCCTGCAGCCTGTCATCATGACACCTGCTGTGGCATCGGTGAAGGCCCTCGGTAGGGCGCTTGCTGTGCACATCGATGCGTTCCAAGACGAAACACGGCAATGCGACGCTTGGCTGGCAAGTGCCAACGCTATCAATGACGACGGTAATGAAAGCGACAGTGAGTCGCACGCTAAAGCAGAGTCGACACCAACATACCGTAAGCTGCGAGCGTTCTTAACTGAATTTAAAGAATATGTGGACAAATTGAGTGCCTTGTGGAACGGTATGGGATCGCGGTGTATGAATGGAATCCCGTCGATAAAGACGGCAAAAAAACAAAAAAATGGCCTTAGAAGAACACGAAAATTGGTTAATGGAAGAGTCAAGGTATTGCAAACGTTTGGCACAAATGAAGTCCATGATGGTGGACATGAAAGAACAGCAAATGGTAGAGGCTGGTCGACCGGCAGCAATCAAGCAAGAACCTGTGGAAGCGGCCCACAGTCTGCCGGTAGACACCCCAGCCATCGCAGAAATTACAAAACTGCTTGCCAGCCACACGGAAACGCAAAAATCAACGCAGGAATTGCTAAGTAAATGTGTCAAGGGCGGTCAGTATGCCTCTGCCCTAAAAACCGTGGAGCTACCAAAATTACAACTGAAAAAATACGGGGGTGATCCGGTAAAATTCAAAGAATTCTGGGACACCTTCCGGTCCACCATTCATGAAAACAAGGTGTTGTCAAATGTTCAAAAGTTAACTTACCTGAAGGAAACGGTTAAAGACAAAGCCCTGAGTGCCATATCTGGGCTTGAGGTGAGTGATGCCAACTATGCCGTGGCACTTACAATATTGGATGACCGTTTTGGCAATAAGCAATCACAAGTTGACGCGCATTATGTGGCATTAATTGACTTACCCGGTGCAACCCATCAAACACAATCTTTGCGCAAGTTGTATGACGGCATCGAATCACACATGCGTAGCCTGACAGCAATTGCTCAGGATGTAAACCAAGACATATTTGTGTCTCTAATCAAACGGAAACTGCCTGAGAGCACCATGCTGCAACTCGAACTCTCCAATACCAAAACGGGGGAATGGACAGTTGCAGAACTACGCAAGGCTCTAGGTCAATACATCCGGGCACGAGAAAGGGCGGAACCACAAACAACAAAACTCGATGCCAAATCAGAATCAGCAGAAAGTTTCAGACCGCCAGTCTCGCCATCCAGTGCGTTCCGGGCATCTGGAGAAACACTACTTGCCCACGCAAAAGGAATCCCAAAATGTTGGTACTGTAAGGGTCCCCATTTCTCGGATACTTGCAAAAAGTTTAATGGTCTTCACGAAAGAAAAACGGAAATCGGTAGCAGATGTTTTATCTGCTTGCGGGATGGTCACAGTGCCCGCCAATGCAAAGACCCATGGGCTTGCTTCCATTGCAAGAGAAAAACACACCATCGCAGCATTTGTCCCACACTGTTTTCAAACACGACGGACAACCCATCAAGACAATCAGACAGAGCAAAAAGCCCAGGGCAAAACACAACGGCAGCACTTAGTGTTAATGCAGAGGAATTTATTCCTGCCAGCAGTGCTATGCTCTCCGCAGGAGAAAATGTAATAAAGCAGTGTGGTACGACAGTGATTGCAAATCGCCATGGCAACGAATTACAGAATGCAAGATTAATGTTCGACACAGGGTGCAGTCGTTCTTTCATTACCAAGAAAATGGCAAAAGAACTCAATCTGAAATTCACGGGTCGGGAAACGTTGTCCCTGGCGGGGTTTGGTGACAGTAAGCGCAAATCGCAACAGCTCAATGTGGTTGAAATTCAAGTACAGTTTTTGGATGGGTCCTCACAAACCCTCACGGTCAATGTTGTGCAAACCATCTCCTGTCCGGTCAGAAAATACCCGATCGACCCTGAGAAATACCCAATGCTAAATCGTGTACATTTGGCGAACTCGCTCAGCCAGCATGCAGAAGATGTAACCATTGATTTACTGGTCGGCAATGACTACTACTTTGACGTAATGGGCAATGAGCACATTCGCCTCGACGACGGCTTAATGCTCCTAGACTCTAAAATTGGGTTTATCCCCTCGGGGAGAATCCTGATGGAAAGCCAAGATCATGAAGCGCCCGTAATGTTGGTTTCGGGCATACGGTTACCCGAAACGAGCATGCCTGGATTTACCATCGAAAACTTTTGGAAAACCGAATCAATTGGCATTGAAGATCCCCTGGAGGATAAATCTCAAGATGAGCAAGCAATGGAGATTTTCGACAACAGCGTCGACTTCAAAAATGGGCGGTATGAGGTCAAGTGGCCACGGAAGCAAGACGCTACGGAACCACCACGCAATTTCGCTCTGGCTTTCGGTCGCCTGCAGTCTCTCATGAAACGAAGGGCAGGCAAGCCACAGGTCAAACTCAAATACGATGAAACAATCAGAAATCAGGAAAAGATGGGCATAATCGAACGGGTCCCCAATGCCGGTCCAGAAGGGACTACGCAACGGGCACATTACTTGCCACATCACTGTGTAATCAAACCGGGTAAAACCACAACGAAAGTCCGCATCGTGTACGATGCCTCCGCCAAATCCAGCAAGGAGCAAAAAAGCCTCAATGAATGTCTGCTCAGAGGGCCGGTCCTTCTTCCAGACTTAGCTGGTTTGCTACTTCGATTCCGCATGCATGATATTGCCATTGTTAGCGATATCGAGAAAGCCTTTCTGCAAGTTGGCCTCGCAGAGGCAGACCGAGACACAACGCGGTTCCTGTGGTGGGATGACTTGGATGGGCCTTGCACCAAGGACAATCTTGTCACTTATCGGTTTTGCAGGATACCGTTCGGGGTAATCTCCAGCCCATTCCTGCTGAGTGCAACTATCAACACGCACTTAAAACGAACAGACAACGAAATTGCGAAGATGATTCTCGGTAACACGTACGTCGATAATGTTATTGTTGGAGCCAATACAGTAGATGAAGCCAAACGTATTTATGATCAAACAAAGCAAGTGTTTACTCAGGCGTCCATGAACCTCCGTGAATGGGCTTCGAACAATTCCGACTTCCTCTCTCACATTCCAGAATTTGACAAAGTTTCCGACACGGTTATGACCGTACTTGGTATGGAATGGTGTACACCCACCGATCAGATTTCGTTGGTCGGTCATGACGTTGAGCACGTGATCGTTCGGACCAAACGCCAAATGTTGCAGGTCATCTCAAAGTTCTTTGACCCAATGGGCCTGCTATCTCCAATACTGTTGCAACCGAAAATCCGGATTCAAAACCTGTGGAAATTGAAATGCGACTGGGACGACATCCTCCCAACAGAAATTATAAATAAATGGAAAGCAGTCACAGGTGATCTAAAGCAGATCCACGAAATTCAAATTCCGAGACGGATGACAGTCGCACACTCAGGGGCAGTCACATACACACTTCACTGTTTTTGTGATGCCTCTCACACCGCATATGCAGCGTGTGTGTACCTTGCGGTTGTCAACAAGCAGTCAGGTTGTGACTCTTGTCATATTGTGTTTAGTAAAACCCGCCTAGCCCCCATCAAGGAATTAACAATACCGAGACTAGAATTAATGGCGGCCTTGATCGGTATTCGGCCGTTACGATTTGTAGTCTCACAATTGAATTTCTCGGAACAACCCAGGCTGGTGCTGTGGTCTGATTCGCAATGTGTGTTACATTGGATCAAGAAACCTGAAAAACACGGTACATTTGTGGACCGGCGCTTGAATGAAATCCGGTCTCTGTCGTCGGTTGAGTACCGATATGTGGACACAGCTGAAAACCCCGCAGACACTCCTTCTCGCGGGGCCACTGTGGACACACTGAAAAATAACAAGAACTGGTGGCACGGGCCCCAGTGGATTAACAATGAGAAAGGTTGGCCATCGGTGTTGGTGATTCCTGCGAACACCGTGGAGTTGGAAAAGTCTGCCAACACCTTACTGGCGGCGGCGGAGGGTCCTACGGAGTACCCGATGATAATGAATTTAGAAAGGTATTCGTCTTGGGGAAAGCTGATACGTGTCTCAGCATATGTTTTGAGAGCCATAGAACGTATGCGTGGTAATAAATGTAATGGGTTTCTCACATCAAAAGAAATCAAGAATGCTACAATGGTCTGGCTACGATATTTGCAACGTACGGAATTTCCAGACACGCTCAAGTTAATTCAGAAGGGAAAGCGAAATGATCTAGCCAACAAACTCGGCCTGTTCATGGATGAAAACGAAATAATGCGGTGCAAAGGACGGCTGGAAAATGCAAATATACCGCTACGGTCTAAATTCCCAGTCCTAATACCCAAACACGGAATAATCACAACTTTGCTAATTGAAGAATGTCACAAACGGCTAATGCATGGCGGTGCGAGTCATACACTGATGTTACTTCGTACTGAATATTGGGTACCGCAAGGACGGTCAACGGTGCAGCGTATCCTTAAACAATGCAATGTATGTCGCAAGGCAGAGGGTGGCCCATTCAAAATGCCACGGCTGGCACCCCTACCACGCGATCGGTTAACTACATCATGTGCCTTTTCGTATACCGGCTTGGACTACTTTGGGCCAATGTACGTGAAACAATCAGGAGTAACTACTAAGGTATGGGTTTGCTTATTCACTTGCCTAACTACTAGAGCAGTACATTTGGAATTAGTCGATGACATGACTGCTGCTGCATTTATGCTTGCATTGAGAAGATTTGTTTCAAGACGAGGAACACCCAATCGAATATTGTCGGATAATGCATTGCAGTTTAAAGTGGCTAAGGAAGCAATAGAACTTTTGTGGGATACAATTTCGCAAGATGCAGATGTACATTCATACTTAAGTGCTACTGGATCTAGGTGGACATTCATTGTGGAGCTGTCCCTTTGGATGGGCGGCATCTACGAACGAATGGTGCAGGTCGTTAAGCGCGCCCTGCGTAAGTCAATTGGTCGAAAATGTTTGTCCACAACGGAATTAACCACGGTTCTTGCAGAAGCGGAAGCAATAGTCAATACGCGGCCACTATTGTATGTGGGAGACATGGTGGATGGTGACGATATCCTCACCCCATCTCATTTTGTAACAATGAATCCCAGGCTAGGGGTGCCTGCAATTAGTGTAATGGACGATACTGACTATAATAATCAGCAAAGCTCGGCGCAGACTTTGGTGGAAACGTATCGTGTTGGTGCCACTATCCTTTCCAGCTTTTGGAAACTGTGGCAGACCGGCTATCTGAGTAGTTTGCGTGAACGTGGAAGTTACCGGCTGCCCGAGAAGCGAGGTGCCGTAGAGCGTGAGCCAAGTACAGGGGATATCGTACTAGTGAAAGAGGAAAGGATGCCACGCGGCACTTGGAAAATTGGGAAAATTAACAAAATACACCGGAGCAACGACAATAATGTAAGGTCAGCAACAGTTGAATTGCCAAGCGCCAAGACGGTAAGGCGACCACTCAATTTGCTGTACCCGATGGAACTGAATATTAACCCATTCAGCGCTACTGGGCCTTGCCTATGGTGCTCTGCATATAAAATGCTAAAAACAGGGCCAATAGCAAGTTCTAAAACTCCAGGGTTCTGGCAACTGGGGTCCTCAAATATTTTGGAAAGGATTGCCAAGACTATCAACCACAGGGTGACAGAATCGATACAGTCCCCAAAAAGAATAGCGCCTCACAATAGGGGACGCAAGTTTGCTCAAATTGCGTGAAATACGCCAAATGCGTGAAATTGCAGCTAAAAGATCGCTGAAAAGAGAAGAAAAAAAGACGCGCAGTGTTTCCAAGCGGGATTCGAACCAACGACCTATCGTACAAGAGGCAGGATCATGATCCAACTGACTAACAGTGCTTTTACACACCAAATAGTGCCAGAAATCACTATATATCCCATGACGTCTATAGACGTCATCCCGCGCATGGGGGGCATTTTCAATGACGTCTATAGACGTCATCAGCGTTCAATGGGTTAATAATAATGGAAAAAACAATGAAAAAAACGATTCGGCAAGCAACGGTTCGGCGGACGGCGGCACGGTAACAAACAACAACGGCGCTGCAGATAATGATCAGCAGCTAATCCAAAATGACGGCGGTACAGTGCACGGCGGCACAGAAGTGAAAGCAAGAGGCAAGCGGCAAGCGGCCAAGAAGAGTGCAATTTGAATTTACAGTATTTACAATTTGTCTTTACGTCGCACTCTTACCTAAGGTATATCCCAGGAGCGATAGGGTCCAGGTCCGCTGCCCATAGCTAAGTTCTAGGTATAGTAAGTATTTGTAGTGAGGTAGCTTGACACATGACTAGCTTCGCTCTATAATCTTGTTCTGAAATGAATTGCATGTGTGGAATTATGATCTCTTCGATCGAACTGTCGATTTATTTGAACTGCATTTTTCTGATTTATTTATTTTCCTTTTTTGCATGCACGCACTGGCAGCGCTCCATTGGAGCCGCGATACGCGATAGCGGGATCGCTACGCGCGTACGATGCACTTCCCAAACTGGCTGGCTTTTGCACGCAGCAAAATCATGATAATCTATTTTTGGTTTCACATTTTTGCACACAGTACGCTGGCACGGCATGCGTACGCTGCCGTGCGAGCGAATCCTTTTTCGGAGCGCTCTGTTGTAGTGCTTCGTGTCCTTCTCTCGGTAGTTTTCTCTCTCCAAGCAGGGTTCTTTATGTGGTGAAAGAAGTGACAACGAACCAGGTCTCTCTCCCATCTTGAAGTTGTCGCGGCAGCTGCTGGCCAGCTGTCCGCGACAGTGTGTGCATGATTGTACAAGTATAAAGTGAAGTGTTTTACCACAGGGCGCATGAACCGCAAGCGTACCGCGTCCACTCGCCAGTTGTGAACACAGCTTAAGAACGACCAGGTTAGAATGTCACCAAGGACAGCATAGCAATGTATACACGCTGGCTCAACTGTGCATAGACTGTAGTACATTAAAATATGAACAGTCTAGTCTACGAGACTGAACCACAGTTCTTCGCATTCCATAGGAGACTGCAGGACAATTCTTACAAAAGCTCAAAGTTTGACGCATTTATGGCCAAAAGCTAGAAGGCCATCTGAAGGGTTGCGCAACGCCCAGAGTGTACTTGAGTGACTCGACTGGATTTTACTGAGCATGAACTGTAGCTGCTCTCCAAGCATACAATAATCCTGAGACACCTGTGCTGCACGTCGACACTGCACGTGCAGCTACCAGCAGACCTGGCTTAGTTTAGCTGTGGGCAGGCGATTGCAATCAATCAAAACATTAGGCACACGTCCTACCAACAATTATTACTTCCATAAAGACTCGCAGTATAATTATGCTTACTGAGCTCTTACCGTATGAAACAGTGAGAGGCTGTCGATACTTCAGACTTCCTCTTGTTGATCCATCCTCCCTGCCCTGCTGCTGGTACGCTGAATTCATCCGCAAGGCCAGCAGGAACCACATTCAACTGAAGTGTACTCCACTCCATCATTCCTGCTTCAAGTTAGTTGTCAGCCGAGTTTTTCAAGTGAAATCCTTCAGGCTGTGAAGGGTCATCTCCCTTCCTAGTTTACCATGGCTTACAGTTTTGCTCTTTTTGTTCCGGTCGTTGCCAAAAGCTGCAACAAAACTCCAGAACTGTCCATCATGTTTGTCACGGATGGTGTGAAGCGAACTGATGTTGAAAACGACGTGTTTGCTCCAACTCGACGTGAGTCTACTGAGTACTGTAGCTTGCTACATTGTACATTGTAGCAATGTAGGTACCTAGCCTAGGTACAAAGGTGACGCCGGGTCGAAGCTGTTGCGTGGCGTGACCATGGTGATGCACCGAAAAGTCCTTCGCCAAAAAAAGCACCATGAAAAAGGCATGAGCACAGCACTCGTAGATGTACTCAGCAGCACGGACAAGCTACAACAGTACAACTACAAGCTCAGCTAGCTGCATGCACTGGTGTTGTCATAGCCACTAACATGGTGGCGCTACTTTTTTTGGGGTCAGGAAATCATTTTTGGCTCAGAAGATCGGATCTCTCCCGGCCCTGCATGGTGCCAGTGGTGTCTGGGTACGGGTGGTCAAGATAGGTGCTTGGGAATCTTATGATAAGGCCACACTGCAGAAGGTCTGTGGTTCGACTCACCCGACCGACCGTACATTTTTCAGCCCGACCGTAACTTTTTTTCGGCGGGCTGTCGATCGTGTGACTGACGTACGTGGACTGAACACGTCCACGTCTACGTGCTGTGCAGCGTGAGTGTACGTCTGCGGACGCAGGCGCGCTAGGCGGCTCCTTTTGGACTTGACTTGTAGTTGTACTGCAGTGCAGTGCAGTGAGTGGTACGACTGCTGCCTTGTGCTGGTAGTAGAGTCTACTCGATACGACCACGGGCAGACTGGCGAGACTTATTTTGAAGTGACCGTCCGGTTGAAAGCTATTGCCTCGTTCCAGATTAAGGACGGCCTTCTGTTTTGGGATGAAGGACAGACGAGATTGCACTTTCCTCGTGTATTGGGAACGATATTTCACCTGTACCGGTAAGGTGCTGCTCCATGTGTGTGTTGTGCGCCATCTATGGATCTGCCACATCGATCGATTTTGCTGCGCGATCTGTCGATCGACAGATCGCGCAACAATCGATCGATCGCGCAAAATCGATCGATCGCGCAACAAAAAAAAGAAACCAAATCGATCGATTGTGAGCTGGGCGCGGAGTAGGTATTTTACTACTCCCTTGTGAACGGCATCATCGTAATCAGTACTCGCACTGGTACGAGTACCGTGCTTGCGACTGGCTGCAATTAATGGGGCTGTTAAGTGTGACGTCACGGCTCCTTCGATACGCATAGCAACGGAGAGCACTGGGGACAAACAAAAGTCGCGTCCTCTGGATGGAACCAGATGTCAAGGGCAACAGCATCTAAATGACTGGAGAGACAGCAGTTTTTCTTTGCTTTTTCTTCAAGCGATTGTTGTCGCTCTTTACTCCTTGTTCTTTCCTCTACAAAACTCCTGTAGTTGTCGAGTGCCTTCATGATGGCTGTGAAATTGGCTGCCCACAGTAAAACTCCGTGTTTGAGAGTGCTTTGAAGATGTTTCACGTCCTGATGGATCAAAGTATGAGCGCTCCTTGTGGATTCGATTATAATTATATAGGTGAGTTGTTCAAGAAATCAGTGTCTTCTTTCTGTCTCTGCCCTCACGCTGGCACAATATCAGCCTCTATAATCCATGACAGCTCGCACCTCCCGTAAACTGCATGACTTAGATATATATCTTCGCCCTCCGTGGTGATTGAAGACCCATGGAAGAATTTATTATGTTCAGAATGATGTCCTAAGAATATAAAATAAAATAATGCTGGGGAATTGTCATAGGGTATTTTTGGAAGGATGGAGACAGAGAGAGAGAGAGAGCACTGTTTGAAGTGTTTGTCTCACTGCAATTACTCCAGATTATTGAATGTTGTATGATCTACTCTATATTTTCCACAATGGTTTTCCTGATTTGCGGGATCTCTTCTTTTGCTGTTTGCGTGTTTACAGGAAGTGGCTGTCTGGTGTAACTGCACCAGATCCTGGGGAAATTAAGTCAGATGCAGTAGCAGGGTCGTCCAGTGATGCAACACTGCCGTTCTGTGTGCAGCGTTACCGCTAACACCCCCGGCGAAAACACAAAAAATACAAACACGTGAAAAGACTACAGTATTGACCGTTCTGCTAATAAATGCATGACTGCTCCGACAGTCGATAATCGAAACACAGAGCACCAGCATGATGTTTTCATATTGAGAACCACACAACAGCTCAACTCTCAAGCCCAAAAATTGATGAATACAAAATAATACAGAGCGACGCCACAAGAGATCATCCGGCAACCAAACAAACCTGGGTCTAATGCACTGAATAGTCCTGAAATACGCAGGCCCGACAAAGCAGTGCAAGCACATAATGTTACAAGGTACATGCATTGCAGAACAAAGTGTAACCAAAGATACACAGGGTTATAGCTGCACACTTGTGCATGTGCTCGCTCAGCCCAAGAACACACGATCATGATGATAGAAACAATCCGGGGGAAACACGCTAACACCGAAGTAAGCATCAACACGTAAATAGTGCAGCTCTGAAAAAATTATATTGACATGTACATTGGTGTGTCGAGTAGTATCAGGCTTGAATAATCATCCAACCAAGACTTCATCAGGTCCCAGACGCTGAGATCGCACGCCGAATGCGAAGTGCATCTAGCCTTGAACCTGTCGCACAAGGCACACATATATGGCAAAATGACATCCACTCTGATTATTTCCAGAGGCCAATCATGACAGAACACAGAAATGAAACCACGGGCTCAACGAAGTAAACGCAAAGGAAGTTAGTCAAAATAATCCATGCAGTGCTCTTTTAATTGCAGCGCTGATTGCAGTGTTGCGTCATAGCCCGATACCCGCTGAGCACAGACACAACTCCATTCGTCAGGGGCAAGACATACTCTTTTGGAATAAAGTCATAAAGTACAGCGTTCCAATGACATTATGGACACCTCGTGCAAATGCATGGTCTGTTCATCTGGCCGACTTGGCCACGCATGAGAGTGTGTGCATGTACATGCGCGCGCTTGCGCGCGCGCGCGCACACACACACACCATGCATTCGGTGCGTATGGTGTACCAGTTGCGGGACAATGAAGATGGAATCATTATCATGATGTTACATGTACATCTACAGTGTATGTTTGAGTGTAAAGTAAATTGTATTTTATTGCACATTTCTTCGACACAACTAATTACTTACTTCACATGTTCGCATTTCTCATAATCGATCCACCTGCACTCCGTATCAGTCGAGGAAAAATTCTCCCAGATATACACTAGTCACCACAGCCATGTGATGACATTGGGATGGGTCCCAAGCACGATTGCACTCTCTAGTTACAATACATTTGGCCAGATTATCTGTGAAGACAAAATGCAATGCATAGCGGCAATCGATGGATGAAGAGAGAGTTTGTAAATACCTATATCTTTCCACTTGTTCAGGAGCTTACCTTTTGGAGTTCACATCATTTACACGATCTCTCATGCTGTCTTGCACCTTGGTTTTGTTGACCATGGATGCGCCATCCCAGAAAACATTCTACAGGAGCTACTAATGCAGAGAGTTTTTCACGCTCGATCTCGGCGATCTACCTTGTCACGCCAATAAAATCCTCCGTGACACTGGCTACAGTCACAAGAGACGTCTCAGTAAGGTAATGAGCACGACAACATCGTCGAGATCAAGGACAAAGAGAAAACAAAACACTCACTGAAAACAGCAAAGAAGAAACGAAGAAATGTACACGATTCCTATATGTTGCCACTGGCAACTGGTTCGGTGGAGACGACGCTACTTTTGTTTGTCCCCAGTGGGATCGTTGTTATGCGTATCGAAGGAACTGTGACGTCATCACTTAACAGCCCCATTGCATGCACACCACTCAGTAAACAGTAGATGACGATTCTTTGAAGAAGTAATGGTTGACGTTGTCGAAAATTCAGACCCACTGGAGGCGTTCCACAGCCTGGAGCCCGCTGATAAGGATTTTGATGTGACTTGAGTAAGTACTAAAGTGATGTCAACACTAGTTCTACGTACTCTCAGTCTCTCTCTCTCTTTTTTCGGCGTCAGACATTGAGTGGGAGATATAGATGACTGGATTTCGTTTGTAAAATAATGAGTAATTTCTGCAATTTGTGATCGAATCAGCATGCTGTCAGCTGTACCAGTCCACATCCCATCGTAATCAGCGACCAGGCCAAGCGTGATATTTGCCTTGGTATTTCACTATGTGTGGTGAGAAGACGTCCATTCACGTCTGAGAAATTCATTTGCAAATGGGAAATCAACAGGCCTGTATTAGTATGGGCAGAATTCATCACCCGGGCCGCTATTGAAGCTTTGCACAGTTGTCAATGTCCAACGGCCTATTTATACGAAGACCTGTGGTGGCTACGTGATTCTCTTAAACCTGTGATCATGTTTTCCAAGATCATTTCAGTAGCAGACATATGAAACGCTACGCCGGGCCTGAGCCCGAGGCAATGTACGGACGTGGCCGTGCTGCACTGAACCGCGTGGCATCATCGTCACGTATGATGGAGTCAACATGACTGCGCCCTGCATATGCATCATACATCTGATAGTACGTTTATTGCCCTATCCTTGGAGAGTGGGCCAACAGGGAAGGCTGGGTTTCCGACTTGGCTTCACCTATAATGCTCATGATTGAACACGCTCTTGGAGAATAAATGTAGAATCCGGCTGAACATTGAAACCAGATAGCATCGCGTTTCTGCGCTGCACCTCACAACACCATTGATATACAACCAGGAAGAGCTGGGAACTTGAGGGAAGTGACGGAAAAGTCAAAGAGGAAGTGAAGAAGATTGAAGAAGAGGATCAGTAATCATCAAGGAGGCCAAAAAGAGGTCACCTACGAGCCAAATGGCTCTTGATGTGATGATGTGCAGGCAGGTATGCTGGAATTGGATAGACTCTTTTGGTCAATTTTTGGCCTATCCCACATCTTTCTACCGCAGCTCTGGCAGATTGATTGGTACTATACCCCTGAATTTATACATTTCTGAGCTCTGTGACACGTTACCTAGCTCGTGAATGTCGTCTTTCAGCCATTCATCATTGCTTATTTTGACATTTGATGAGGAGCCGATCATGACTATTTTTGAGGATGCGCATGTCAGAACGCTTTGTTGTGACATGCTCATCTAAAAGATTTTGCAACTGTTTCTATTGAATACCTATAATAGTAGTACGAAATAATTAGGGCTCAAACGGTCACGGTTTTACCCCGAACGGTTAACTGCTAAGCTAACGGTCGGTTTAACGGTTATAACCTATAAGCCATGGCAATCCTGCGGACTCTTTTTTAACCGTTTATTTGACTATACTCATTCAAAAAATATACCCTATTCAGTACAACGCACACATGTACGTTCTCTTGCATGCTCATTCATACCTATGATACTCTCACACGAAGAGACCAGATATGACCGAGTTGACAGCCCAGAAATTGCGTACGCGTGCGACAGGCTGCGAAAGTGCATACTTTGCAACGACCTGATACATGAAAAATTGACTGAAAAGTTACTGCGTAGCCGTTATCTTTATCGGTTAACCGTTAATTCTTCGTAACCGGTCTGCAACCAGTTAATCGGACTAACCGTTTGAGCCCTAGAAATAATGGTTGCGACTTTGGCGATAATTATTACGAAAGGGTTTGCTCCCCACACTGGAGCTCGCGCTATTCCGTCGACTTGACAAAAATACCCGAGCCCGCTACCCGACCAAACCCCTACCCGTTGCAGCCCTGATTTTTTTTCGTCGGACTGGCCCCTTTCTATTCCCTCAACAAACAAAGGAATTATATAATGAACACTGGATCACTTATTATTCTGCTCGGTGCATGGACCAGTACAGGAACCGACACTCAATACAGTCAACTTCGCTTATAACGACACTGGGCAGGGCATCAAAAAGGTGTCCTTATTCGTGAAGTGTCGTTATACCCGAAGTCTCATTATATGTATTACACTGGGATGGGACTTTGCTCTGGGCATGGAAATTCTGTCGTTATTCGCGAATTGTCGTTATATCCGCAGTCGTTATTAGCGAAGGTGACTGTACTTACTGTTATGTTGATGGATGGATGTGGTTTATAGGATCGCTCTTCCGAACGAGAACACTGTTTCTGGTTCATTGAAGTAGGGATACTGTGCATGTATTATAATGTGCATGCTTAGCTACAAGATGAAATGGATCCAGCCATTGAGTAAGAGAAGAGTTTCAATATTTTAATTCTATTAAAGTATACACCCGGTTCCAAAATAACGCACGTGCCCTTGCATACGCCCAGGAAATCGAGCCTGCTATTATATACACCCGGGACCTATACACGGGCTTTTACGGTAACGTTATAATTATCTCAATGTTCCGGGTACGGCTATTTACCATGATGTGGGTATAATACTGGACATACATGTAGTCTGTTTTCTATTTTGCTGCTCCTTGTTCTTTGGTGCGATTGGTGGCTCGGAACAGGCAGACATTATTTACCGATATAAACGCACAGGTCACATTGTAGAGTGCAGACCACCTAGTGCTTTGAAGATTCACTGCGATATTCCCATAATGTTATAATACATGTATGAAAATCAGCATCATTTTCTGTATGTTAAATGCCACAAATTGTTAGGCTTCACCGTAATATCAAGAGTACATAACCCCTCTTGGTAATATCCATGTTCAGTGTTCCGTTCACATCGGTTCATGCTGATCACCCGAAAGTGTCGTCTAAACAGGATATAGGGGTGTGCGGATAATGCTCGAAAAGCTGTAAAATTGGCAGAACCATACAAACCTTATGGCGGGCAATTCCTCGAATTCTGCTCCATTTCTTTATCCACATACCAAACATGCATGAAACTTACCAGAAAAAGTACTGAATTCTGCCAATTTTTCTGCCCGCATATGCCTAACAGGATATGTCCGCGCCGCGGGGATTATTTTTCAAATAATCTCCTCAGTGTCATGTACATAATTGTCGCCGGTCGCAGCGGCTTCACAAAACGTAGACTTTCCCAGCCCCCCCCCCCAAACACAAAATACAATTGAAGCATATGCAATGAAACGTATGCATTGGGAAATTGGATTGCAGTAAAACCCGTGTTTGCCGGACCCTGTACCAAGCGGAATCCTGTATTTACCGGACAAAATTTCATGCACCAAAGTGCTGTGGATCGAAAGTGCATTCCTGGATCAAGCGGGGTCCTGTCACATCAGGACAGTTTTCGCTGCACCAAGGGCGTCTTGTCAGGGCAGGCTTTACTATAGTGAAGTTTATAGTGAATTGTACTCCAAGTAACTCGTGAGTCCACACACAATGGTCATGCAGTACAAAGCCGAAAAGTCCCTTTCAAGACAGAGTGACAGACAGGAGTCGTCACTAGAAGGGCTGATCAACCAACACAGAATACTACAGTGGTGCTCAATGAAGTCCAATGAAGCGAGTGAATGCCGTGCGGAACGTTGTGCAGCTGTGAACACTGGGCTGTCAACTGGCACAGGGCGCACACTTGACTCACACAATATTAACATTGAGCATCAACGTAGCATAATAATAGCAGTGAAAAAGAGTAGAGTCAAATACGCGATGAGCGATAGTGTAGAGTCTAATACTAAAGGCAGAAATAGAGTAATGCCATCAAGTGCGAGATAACATGTTAGGAGCATTAACGTGTGATTGTGAAGCTTACTTTAAAGCGGGATGTTGAGTCTACAGTGCACCATGGGCACAGCGAGATCATGTTATGTGTGAATGGTATACCGTAAAGTACCGCCAGAGCGCCCCGTCTCGCGAGAGCGCCCCACCTTGATTTTACAGCCAGGGTCCAGGGAAAGGAAAATCGTACGGCAGAATGCAACGAAGTGTGTATGGTGTACTAACGTCAGAGGAAGGTTTTTGTGTGGAGCTCGTGTCCGCTCGAAGGTACGGATTGTCTGCACAACGTGCAATATGTGTACGAAGTTCGTGTCGTATGACCTACAGACGGGAGACCACCTACACAATACGACCACGAAAGGACGAGATAGTGGGGCGCTCTGGCGGTACTTTACGGTACTAGTAATCAAATGGATGCAAAACATATAGATGTCGTGATACACCATGCCTGATTCGTGGCTGGAAGCCGTGAGCTCAGTGCTTGGGGCTAGTGGGATTCCTCTAGCTTTCAGAATCCTGCATGAAAAAAGGTAAAAGAAAGTGAAGGTACAATAATAGTAAGGTGATGTAAGCCTCTTGGTTTCGCGAACGAATTTCATCATTAAATTCATGGCATGGGAACGACGCTACAGAAGTATACAAAAGCTGAGCCATCCTCTAAAGAAAGTCCACTTTCGTGAATCTCATCTTGTCAGCAGCACCATGCTATTTGTATGGGAGAATTGCCTTCGTACAGTGCTGCCCAATGAAATCCTGAAATCAAGTCGCGTCACTCAAGTACCGGGCGTTGCGCAGCCCTAGACCTGCGAACACTGGGCTGCGAAATGGTGCAAGGCGCAAACTTGAGTGACACGACTGGATTTCATTGAGCAGGACTGTACATTCAAGGCACCTGCACTTCCTATTACAGTGTAATGTTCTTATTTTACAGGAATATTCCCAACTGGGCCTAATGTCTTCTGAGGCTGCGTTTACACGACAACGCACGGCCATTTTCCGTTTTCAGTCCCGCATTTCTTTTTTCATTTTCGTGCGTTTACACGATCAAAGCTGATCCGAGGTGGTCTCGGTTTGTATCGTTTTCTCGCGTCTACACGGGAGCAAAGGATCCGCAAAAGTTCGTCATGTGCCGAGTGTTGTCGTGGAAGCACCAATCACACTCAAGGAATAATCGAAAACAGGCCACACACCAGCACTCGTCACATGACGAAAATTGTAAAAAAAAGAGTTTTATTGTCGGATCCGTGTGAACGGCCGAAAACGGAACAAACGTGACGGAAACGAGGCCAGCAAACCGTTTCGACTGTTTACACACCCAAATTTATCCGGCAGAACATTTCCGTTTTCAAATTCTTCCACCTTGGCCAGCGTTTTGGTTCTCTTCCGCTTTGGTGTACAACTATTACGTTTTGCTCCGCGTACCGTGTAAATGAACCATGCATCCGAAAGGATTTAGTTGCGCTTTCACCCCCAGCGTTGTCGTGTATACGCAGCCTTAGATGGTGCCCAAGGTATTCATTGAGTTCCTGCAACTTCATTTGAAATGAACTGGAAAAGTGCGAAGGGATTCGAGGAGGACATTAAAGCAGTCAGCTCCAAGAAATGAAATTGATTCGTGAATTCAATTATAATGATGTTCACACCTACATGTACATGTATGCAATAACTAGGTATCACACTTCATCTTACAGGCGAGACCTCACTATATATTCTCTGGGGTACGGCAAGTGTTATGCTTTAGAGAGGTCCATGTTATAGCGAGTTGGGCACATAATATAAACCATATATGTCAAAGTTAGGGCTGCGGTTAACCAAAAGGTTATAGGCTAGAACCAAGAGTAGATAAACAAGAGTGTGCAACTCCGGGATGGGTTGGCCCGTGGCGGAATTTTTTGTTGACGTAATCTTTTCTATGACGCATGCGCTGAGGGTCTTTTGGAAAGTTTGCATCGTGCACTTTGCCGGGCTTTACATTACAAGGTCGGTGCCCAGTACGTGCTCTCACGCTGTTCTGCGTCAAAATGCGCGTTTTTCTGAAAAAAGGTGACGTCTACAAAAAATGCTGCCACAGGCAGGGGTATGTGCAGATTGTGCAAAAGAGATCCAGAGTTGCACACTCTTGTTTATCTACTCTTGCTACAACCTATAAGAGATAAACTGTACATGTAGCCTGTATTCATGTACCATTGCTGGCAGCTGTACATGACTGTAAATCCATGTATCCATGGTACCATGACCTCACACACTGCCAAAACAATCACTACAATATGTATAATACTCATAAAAGGACACATTTCAGGCTCATTACAAATGTCTTGAAAGTTTTTGTCTTCACAAGTATACTTTATGAGTATTATGAGTATTATCGCATTTTTGTCTCAGACGAAACTGTTTACAATATGTATAGTGGATGCATATTATATTTTGCTCAGTTTTCCAGAGCAGGTTCAACAAAGAGTGAATAACAACTAAATAGAGCGGTTGCCAGTTGACAAACCCCCTTTATATTTACAATGCAGTTGCGTGAATGTCCACTACTTTCTGAACGAAAGGTTCAACATATTTTAATATTTTGTATGCTCCATTGGGCTTCGGATTGCACCATCACCTTGTCATTTAATCAACTCAACCTCACCATGAGCATACGCAAGCATCACTAATATGGGGAGCAACCCCAGAGATGAGGGAGATACACGCCGTACATCCATTGTGCACAGTACTGACAGGGTACGCACATGCTGTCACGTATATTATGTACAGCGGACATTGAAAGAAAATAACCGATTAACCCATATGCATATGGTTAACTGTTCGTGTATTCTTAACGGTTAAATAACCGGTTAACCTATCTAACCATTTCACCCTAGTCAAAATGGCGCTGTTTGCTTACAGACTACAACTGTATTGCCATCGATCCACACTGATCAATCCAGGAAATGTGCGCATGTTGTACATTTTTAGTGTATTTTATAGTAGTGTGTCTACTGCATGTGTTTCAGGACTGTAACAGTCACACTACAACAAAAGTCCGACACTCCAGAACAACCCCACACAAAATCCTGTGGTCGACCAGCCAACAAACACAGCTCTGGGTTGAATGACGAATTAGTGAAAAACTATAAAGAGAAAAGAGAGGTGAAAGAGAAAACCGCCAACACATCTCCAGAACGACAGAGCCTCACTCTCTCCCTCCCTCCCTCCCTCCCTCTCTCTCTCTCTCTCTCTCTGTCTCTGTCTGTGTGTCTGTCTTTGTCTTTGTCTCTCTCTCTCTCTGTCTCTCCCTCTCACGGCAACTAAAAAAACAACCATATCTCAAACCACACCTCACTCATTTTACGCTGTAGGATGAAGATGAAGGGGAGGTTGGCGATGAGAAGAAGAACACCGCAGGGTTTAAGCATTTATTGTTCAGTGACCCGTGTCGTTTGGCGTATAATGATTCTCGGTTTACAATAGTATTGTTTGTTTTGCAAAGAATTTCAATCAGTTAAAAGTCATAGATGCTGTTTACATTCACAAGCGTAAGCCAGACCGATGCATTCAGAAAGAACATGTCACGGCATCCACATTCTTTCCTTAGCACCGTAACTGTATTTTGCACATATGTTTGTTTTATTCACCCTCTCTCTTTCTCTTTTCTTACAGTTACACTTGTGTTTTATCACACTATAGAATGACTGTGCATGTATTTTATAGATTGCGATTATTATCACTGTCGGGAAGGAAAACACCAATTTTACAGGGCCCTAAAAGTCTGAACGATACCTATGAAATGCACTGTCAAAGCAAACACAAAATATGAATATGCAAGCTCATGCCTGAGGGGAAGATGAGAAGTTGAAACGTGGAGATTTTTCGGACAGGACGAGAATCCGAAGAACCTGGGTGATTCCCTTACTTCCACAATGGGCTAGTGGCTGCATCACAAAAATTATACCTTGCAGTGGGTGCAGAGACAGATCAATAAACACTAACCTGAGCATGAGAGCTGCTCGTATTCATTGCGATCGTCAGGAAAATGGCAGGACGAACGGACCAGAAGAATGTTGGCTATGACAAACAACTGCATATCCAGACGACACACGGCTTGACTATTTGCTTATGACGTTCAGCTTCGAGGTCCAGCACGATGGAATTTTCGGAAGGAACTGACTTTTGAATTATTTGGGGAAGAAGATTGCACTCAGAAAAGGTACCGTAACTGGTTTCTTTCATTTGAAAAGCTGTTCACCAAAGTCCTAAACATACACTGTACGACGTTTCGGAGCTGCTCCAAATCGATCGATTTGTTTTGAATGGTTTCGCCACCGCTTTCCGATCGATCGATCCTTGCGCGATCTGTCGATCGACAGATCGCGCAAGAAAATCGATCGATTTTCCAAATCGACAGAACGCGCACAACAGATCGATTTGTTTTGAATGGTTTCGCCACCGCTTTCCGATCGATCGATCCTTGCGCGATCTGTCGATCGACAGATCGCGCAAGAAAATCGATCGATTTTCCAAATCGACATTAAGCGGGATTCACAGAAGCTTTTTTGCGATGCGACACGCGATGCGACAGCCGCGAAACCGGGAAATCCCCAAATCGCAACCATCGCGGACCCCACGCAACTGCCGCAACAGGGCCATCGCAGGCCATCGCAGAAGTTGAGCTAGCTTGGCTCAACTTTTGCGATGCGATGCGATGCGACAAGCGATTTGGTGTACGATTTTGACCTTTTCTACAGCAAAGTTGTACAAAGGTGCAAGAGTTGCCTTGAAATTTTTACAAGTTGTGTCAAACCGCGCGAATATCATGGTGACGTACCCAAATCAGCAAAACTTTGTCGCATCGCTGACTTCTTCTGTGAATGGTATTTCGCGAGTTCGCATCGCACGCATCCATCGCAGATCGCGTCGCATCGCGTGTCGCATCGCAAAAAAGCTTCTGTGAATCCCTAACGCGCACAACATTTACATGTATTAAAAAATAGATTTAAAAAAAAATCCGCCCGCCCGCCCGTAAAAAAAATGTCCATGTTAGTCGAACCACACACCTTCTTTAGTTTGGCCTAATAATATTATTATCATGTTCGATTCCTGCTGAAATTTCTTTCTTCTCTCTCTATCTCGCCAAGCGGCATTTATCTCGTGCAAGCTAATTACTAATAGTAGATCTACTTAGACATATTAGGCTGTCCCAGCTTCACTGTCAGTTTCAAGCACAGCTTGCGTGTGGCCATTCTACTTTGGATCACACTGTCTTTCAAAGCGTAGGATGAATGACGAGACCCCAGTACGCTCGTAATCCCTTGCACCTTGAAGAGTGAAGATCTGTCGTTGTAAGCAGCGTGGTCGTGAATCTGGTGTCTAAGCCGCCGAGCAGCTATGAAAGGGAATGTCCAGGTGTGCTGCCTATCGTGAAGATGGCGATTCACGGCCCAGGTTCAGTGATGGTGCTGGTCGTGTGTAACCATGCACAAGACATCGGGGTCTGCTGTTAGTAGTTGACGAAGTAGTTGTGCAGTGGACATCCGTCTGAGTATCGTACTACGTTTAGCGCCAGGTCATGTTGCTGCTGGTGGTGGACTGGAGTTTTGCCAGAGAAAGAAGTAGTTCACGTTGACCGTGCAGTCACGACGGAGTGTCATAGAACACAGTCGAGGCAATACTATTAGGAACTGATACTGCCCTGTGCCATGCCTATGCCTGGAGCCTACACACAGGAACTCAAGTGTAGAGATCATGCGAAACTGTTTGCTGAAGAGCATAGCCTGGCACACATATCACCGAGAGTAGATAAACAAGAGTGTGCAACTCGCGGTTGGGTAGGCCCACGGCGGAATTTTTTGCGAGCCTTTCGGAAAGTTGACCCTCGTGGTCTTGGCCGGCTTTACACTACAAGGTCGGTGCCCGGCACGTGCTCTCACACTGCTCTGCGGCAAAATGCGCGTTCTTCTGAAAAAAGGTGACGTCAACAAAAAAGTGGGGGGTATCTGCAGATTGTGCAGGAGAGATCCGGAGTTGCACACTCTTGTTTATCTACTCTTGATATCACCAAGAGTACATGATCCGCAGTACATAACATAATTCTACTCTTGATGTTACATGTATGTGAGCTGCTGGTGTCGTCTCACGTAGTTTGCGAGCGTGAATCATGCGTTTGTTCTCACCGCCTTGTGAGCCGACGTGGCCATACGCGCACCGTAACTGCTGCGTCTGGTTGAAGCACTTGTTCACGAGTTGTCTCACTTCCCTAGTCACTGTATCACCGTCTTTCATTATTATTTTCTAGCTTGGTACGTGAATAATTATTATAGTAAAAACTAACATTGCAACCTTGCCACTGGACTTGCCACTGGACTTGCCACTGGACTTGCCACTGGACTGGCCACTGGACTTGCCACTGGACTTGCCACTGGACTTGCCACTGGACTTGCCACTGGACTTGCCACTGGACTTGCCACTGGACTTGCCACTGGAGCCCGGACCGTCCGTCCAGTGCTCGGAACATGCGTGACCGGTTCGTAATCGTGAACGAGAGTCAGGTTTAGGAAACACGCAACCTGCACGTGCCCAGTCGCTACTCTTTGTTAGTCGTGAGTATATTGTGTGAACATGCAGCCAGTCATATTGCCGCACTGATTAGGTGTCTTGTGTGGTCAAGTCTCCCGGCGGCGAGTATGACTCAACGCCTGGTATTCAACAGTGCAGTGAAGTCTGAATGCAATGCATGGGGCACTGGACCATTGGATCGCAAACACGTCCATCCACCCGATGACCGGCGTGTGCAGAACACAGCATATGTGTCTACACTGTACTTGGTCGCAATCTGCTATCGTCTGCGGCTCCGGCATTCATCTTGGAAGCTGTATTGGCTGGTATTGTAACAATGCATGATGTTGAACACCGGGTTGCCCATGACTGTGCTCAGTTTAATTAGGTACAGAGCTAGTACATAGTACTCCCTCTAAATACATACCGTCCTGCTGTCATCTACTCCCATTCACTACCTACATGACTGTATTCCTCGACTCAAGAAGTCACGTCCACAACCTGCAGTACTGTAAAACCGGAAAGTATAACGAGTCGCAATGTCTAGCGTTTTAATTACCAATTTGTCCCTTATTTGAAGGAACGTTATCGTGAACCCGGTTTGAGATGTCTGTGTAAAGATGTGCAAACAGCCATGCATGTTCTTTCCGTCTTACAAACATCGATAAACTTTCTGCACGGTAACATGCCAAAATTACAAAAAAGGGTAATTTTTTTGGAGACTTTACTTCTACCTGCAAACCCCAGAAACGGTCCTTCACTGCGATTCAAATTCAAAATTTCATTTAAAACTCACAAAAGATATAATTTGGAAATCTGATGACATATTTGCAACAAATGCACTGCGCCTTGCTAGCGCTGAAGCAGGCAAGAAAGGGCAATGCACCGAATAGAAGAAACAGCAACTTTCCTCGTAGTATCATAGTCACAGCAGATCAATTCAAAGTCAATCACTAAAAAGAAAAGAAAAAGGGAGTGCTGCTCGAGGCGAAAGGGAACCGAAACTGGGGACTGGTCAAAATCGGCCACAAAACATAGTGTGAGTACATACCATACAGTTATGTATATTTTAAAGGAAGCATACAGCTTGCTAAACTAGCTCAGGCAACTTCCACCAAGAAACTAGGGATACTATCTCTACAAGTGTAAAGGAAAAAAACAGAAAGAGCTAAAATACAAAAACATAGGACATGCAATCACATCCTGCGATGCTCAAAATATACACAACAACATTGGGGAGGACTGCACGCAGAAAAAACAGAGTGGACAGGAAAGCATTGTGAAAGGGTGTTGGTAAGCAGGTGTGTGTATGTGTTAGTGCGAACACATGCGCGCGCGCGCCTGTGTGTGTGTGTGTGTGTGTGTGTGTGTGTGTGTGAGCGGGAACGCATGTGTATGTGGTTGAGTGGCAGTGGGTGTACATGCGATGGTGTGCATGCATGGGAGCGCATGTGTGGGTGTGCATGCGTGGATGTGGATGTACATGCGTGGATGTGCATGTGTGGATGTGCATGTGTAGATGTGCATGCGTGGATGTGCATGCGTGGGTGTGCATGTGTGGGTGTGCATGCATGGGAGCGCATGCGTGGATGGGCATGCATGGGAGCGCATGTGTGGGTGTGCATGCGTGGATGTGGATGTACATGCGTGGATGTGCATGTGTGGATGTGCACGTGTGGATGTGCATGCGCGGATTTTTATTTTTATTTATTTTTTATTTTTTACGAAGTCCACTATGCTGTGCATGCGTGGATGTGCCTGTGTGGGTGTGCATGTGTGGTTGTGCATGCGTGTGAGGGCCGATAGTGACAGACACACCCGAGCGCGTCAGCTGGCAGAACCGTGGCATAGTTTCAGATAGGCTTGCCCGGGGCTCTGGAGTACAGGAAGATGGAGAGGAAGAGAGAGAAAAACAGGGAAAGACAGACACAATGAGGAAGCAGGAGTAGTTGCTCACGGCCAACAAAGGCCGATGACGATAACATTGAGAGAGAGAAAGAGAGAGAGAGAGAGAGAGAGAGAGAGAGAGAGAGAGAGAGAGAGAGAGAGAGAGAGAGAGTAGTAAGTTACATTTATAAAGACAGGTAAGTCTAACAAATGAGGACTGAGACCTCTACAACAGGGTTTTTACGCCTGAAAGCAGGTGCATGATTTACCAAGCAGGTTGTCAGTCTAGATTTTATGCGCAGATGGAGAAAAAGCGCAGAATTTTGTAATGAGATGAAAAGCAGAAATAATAAGAAATAATAAGAAAAGATGAAATGAAAGCCTGCTCACAAACCCGCCCAGCCTTGCGAACTGGGTATGGTGGATTAAGAACCCGGTTCAACGCTCGAGCAAGCGCTCTCCACTCAAGGTGTTCAAAGCAACTGATAGGAACTCATATGGGGAAATTAGAGAAAAGAAATAATAAGATAAAGAGAATAAATTTCAACGCACCTCAATAAACGGAGCAAAAACATACAGTACCTCAGAAAAGTGGATCTTCCGACCAGTGTTTTTGTTGACGTCGCAACCAGATGATGTAGCTGCTTCGCAGAGACGTCTTACTGCACAAATTACAAATAAATTTTATTCTTCGATTAGAAAACCCAAGGCGCTTTCAGAGCCCTCCGAAGAGAGTCCGGGATGAAACCACGCACACCTACCTCAACCGAAAAAGAAACGACCTGCCACCCGTTTGCTCGGCATTGATCGGCCAGATCCGCATACCGCCTGTCCTTCCGCGAGTTACTGACACTGAATCTGTCCTCAGCACAAACTGTCAACTCCATCCAGAATACAATCCTACGACTCGTAGAGTACAGAACTATATCTGGTCTTAGGGTGGTAAGTGCAACACAGCTAGGGAAAGAAATCTTTGCACTAACTGAGTCGACAAGAAGTTTCCAGTCTGAGGCCGCTGACAGGAGATCAGTCGTAACCAACTTTCGTCTGGGCTGAACGCGAACTGGCTTCTCTCCCGCCTTGCAAAACGAGATGAAGTCAAGCTCATTCGAATTTTCGGTTTGTACGGTGTTTGCAGCAGTGCGGATTCGAATCTCCTCACGCATGTTCCTGACGATGACCCCGAGTACGTTGTCGTGCCTCCAGGTGTAACGTCCCTGGTCCAGCGCTACGCGCCAAGCGCCAAGCACGTGGCGCGTAGTACAGGCCCAGGCACGGCACAAACTACAGTACGGATCCACTACGGTGTTTCCCCAACGGCGTAGGTTCGTCGGAGAAGGTAGCACGTCGAGGGTTGATGCGAGAAGAAATTTCAAATCCTTACCAGTACCACCGTACAAAAGGAATTTCCACGAGAGGTCCTGCCACATCACCGATGTCCACTCCAACCACTTGCCTTGCACCTGAAGAGTCTTCAGCCTCAAGATCTGCTCCTGCGCGTTGATCTCCTCAAATGTTTGAAGGAGATCCTTCCTCGGGGGTTTGGAATGCTGCTTCGGAGCACGAGCACCCAACCGTGCACGATGACTTGAAGATGACGGTGGACGGAGAGTCCCTGAATCTACTGATGCCTCTGCACACTCCAGCTCTATTGTCGCCGCATATCGCTTTGTCAGCTTCGCATCCTTACTCCGACGCAGAGTGTACAGCGCCCTCATGCGCGCGTCCCCACTCGATCGAAGAATGTGCCATTTGATGGACTGGCACTTTTTCCACACCGTAGGAAGGTAGTGGAGGCGTAAGCCAAAGCGTTTGCGACTGCCAATAAAAAGAATGGCAGAGTTTGCGCATCGAGGTAGGCCTGACCATTTCTTCAGAAATGGTAAACACATAAAGTGCAGTTCACGTACAAAACCTTGTGTGAGTTCAAGAACCTGGAAAGACGAGAGAGAGAGAGAGAGAGAGAGAGAGAGAGAGAGAGAGAGAGAGAGAGAGAGAGAAGAGAGAGAGAGAGAGAGAGAGAGAGAGAGAGAGAGAGAGAGAGAGAGAGAGAGAGAGAGAAAGAGACAGAGAGAGACAGAGAGACAGAGAGAGAGAGACAGAGAGAGAGACAGAGAGACAGAGAGACAGACAGAGAGACAGAGAGAGAGACAGAGAGAGACAGAGAGAGAGAGAGAGAGAGAGAGAGAGAGAGAGAGAGAGAGAGAGAGAGAGAGAGGAGAGAGAGAGAGAGAGAGAGAGAGAGAGACAGAGAGAGAGAGAGAGAGTGAGAGAGAAAGAAAGTGGACAGTGCATGGAAGGAAACAGTTGGAAAGCATCATCCTATGTCGTCCACATGTATCAAAGGAGACGATACCCTCTGTTTGTGGTGCGACGTTAAATAAACTTCTACAACAGCAACATCAGACACAGGTTGCGCTTGTTTCAAAGTCATTGCACCTTGTTTTGGTTCCAGTACGTTTGTTTGATACATTCGGCTGTGTTCGCGCAATGCCGATTCCGGTCGCTGAATGAATAGAGCAGAATCGTTGTCGGCGATTCCAAACAAAAAGTGGAATGAGTTCTCATTCCGAGCGGAATGACAATGCGCTTCGGCCACTGTGGCCTTTGTCGCTGTTGCATACCTCCGCCAACAAACTTTAAACTCGATTCTTGCCATACGCAATGTTGCCGGACATTGTATAGGGTATAGGGCGGCACTGCACGCTCGGCATAGTTACTTGTTGGTGGTATTTTGACCCTTGGCTGCCTGAGAAAGTGTTCGCACAGGATAAGAACTGGAAAGATGGCCTCGCACCTCTCCTCCTCATCGTCGAGCAGGGCCTCTAGAATCACAGCGAGACTAGCAAGAACTCATTGTCGAGCCCCACGATCCACAGCACCTAATCTTCCAAACAGGTACTGAGCCTGCCACTTGGTTTCTGCTCACTGCAGTGCCTAATTTCTGTCAAATAAAAAAAGAGCCTCAGTTACGTGTAGAACTAGAGATGTTTCTGTGTCTGAGACGAGGTGTCGAATAGTCATGATGAAGTAGTGGACAAACGCCATGTATAGGCACCCTAGTTACGGGTGCTCGTAGATCTACGCCGCGTTTGGCCGCACCATCATCTGGACTGTTGTAAGGGGCATGCAGAAATGTACGCAAGCAAAAAAGTAACTACCGATAGCCTTGGCAAGGCTGCAAGGCTACAAAACAACAGGCGAAGCTGGTACACAAACAAAACATCCAACCATCATTTCCAGAGTTGCACAAAACGCCAGATTCACTAGTCAACGCGGGCGGGTTTGTTTGCTACCCTCATTCCGATTCCGCGATGGGTACCGACCGCATGGCATGCCCATTCGGGGAATGACCGAACAAATGCAACCTTAAGCTTTCCATGTAAAAGTAGTGCTGGGTTGTAGGAAGTGGACTTACATAACTACGTCAGCAGGTCAATCTCCCCGGAAGAAGATACTTCTTCAATTGAGTATACATGGGATTTCGTTGCGGGTGCAACAACTACAAATGGTCGCGCCACCTTGCATTTAGTCGTTGACCTTTGCGGTACCCGTTGGCTGACTGCAATTGTTGTTGTGGTCGTGTCTGGCTGGGCTGCAGCCTGTTGGTCATCACCACCTTCCTCCTCGGTGGTGTTGGGGGGCAGGATATCCACGGGGACAGTGACAGGAGTGTCCACAGGCAGTGTCCTGTTGAAGTGGAATTGATGACATCAATAAGTTATTATTTATTATTATTATTATTATTATTATTAGACACAATCTCATAGCATGTGACAAGCATAGCTAATGCAGGGACAGAATCCCCTGAGACAAGGGCGTTGAGCCAGCCACGGCAATAGTTAGCTAGGAAAACAAAGCAAATATGAATTAGAGCAGAAAATGAATGGAAAATTACAAAGAAAAACGATTAACGGAAGTGAGCGCTATCAAAATTTGTGCATCACCCAGGTATTCGAGAATGTTCTTCGATGATAATTATTGCGTCTAGTTCAGTTGTGATAGTAGATCTTTAAACTGACCAATAGAAGAACAAGTTTTCAGACCGTATGGTAATGATAACCAATGAGAGTAGCCGGAAAACAAAGGGGACTTTAGATACTGGGCTGACTTAACAAGAGGCAGGATGAGCGCGTTACGGGTTGAGCTTGTCGAAAACCAATTGTACTTCATCATGTGTGAAGGGGTTTTATGAAGAAATATTTTATGAACCAGTGTACAGAGATGGTGCTTATGACGAACGGAGAGAGGAGAAGTGTGTGCAAGTCGATAAAGGGCATCCGAAGGAAAACATCGATCCTTGTTGTAAAGAATTTTAAGTATAAATCTATGGTGGACTTCTAATTGGTTCAGAGTTGTGTCAGAAAGGCCACACCAAGCGGTATCGCAATAGTCGAATATAGGGAGAATATAGCACTGATAAAATAATAGTTTACACTGGATGGGCAAATGAGTGCAATGTGGTTGTAGTACCCCTAATGCTGAACTTGTTCGCTTGCATACACAGTTGACATGTGCAGCCCAAGAGAGTTTGCAGTCAAACATCACACCTAGATGTTTGTGCTGAGTAACAACACGGATAGGCATAGTCGAGTCAGGGAAGTATAATGGTTGATCAGGAGGGGATGAAGAAATATACATGGCTTCTGTCTTGTCTAAATTGGGCTGGAGTTTCCACGTTTGCATCCACATGACAGTGCTGTTGATGCGATGCTGCATGGTAAGGAGTAATTGTGCAGGGGAGGAGTCAGAACAGATAAGGCCAGTGTCATCCGCATACAAACTAACATCGGGGACAACTGAAGGTAGGTCATTAACGTAAAGCAAGAATAACAAAGGACCCAGAATGGAACCTTGGGGCACTCCAGACGTTACAGGGAGGGGATCAGACAAGAAATAAGACAAGCGAACAGCCTGAGAACGAGCAGACAGATACGAGGATATCCAACGCAAGGTAGCATCCTCCACCCGGAAGGTGACCTCCAACTTGGCAAGTAAGCCACGATGCCAAACGGTGTCGAATGCCTTAGCCAAGTCGAAAAACACCATTCCCACATGCTCCCCACAGTTCCTCTTTGTCGCTATGTCTTGGACAAGTCGAGTCACCTGGTATTGAGTTGAGTCACCACGGCAGAATCCCGACTGAGCTGGTGAGAGAGCCGGAGCGATGTGCAGGTAGAGGGAATCGAATACAATCCGCTCACAAAGTTTGGAAACTGTGCGCAGCAGAGAGATGGGGCGGTAGTTTGCCGGGCAAGCACGGGAGCCTTTATTCTTGTAAAGCGGTGTCACGATGGCGGATTTCCAATCCTGTGGGAATGTACCAGTTCGAAATGACATATTAAAAATAATGGCGAGAGGATAGGCTATTGATGGTGCAAGAGACTGCAGCACTTCATTCGGGATCCCATCTGAGCCGGGAGACTTTCCACATTTCAGGCGCTTCAGATATTTCCGAACTTGAAACGTAGTGACAGTGATTGTACGGAACGGAACAGATATGAAAGGCGACTGGGACAAAGGGGGAATGCGCCACGAAGGATCATCAGGTAGCCCAAATGAGGTGAACTGAGTGTTCAGAACATCAGCTATGCTCTTGGGGGACGTGGCGACCGTACCGTCGGATGCTATCATCGTTTGGGGCATGACACGGCCGGAAGTGTGCCGCTGTGCTCGCACAAACTGAAAGAGTGTAGGTCGATTCGGTGACGTTAGTGATGCTTGGATGGAGCGTATATATTGACGATGTGCTTGCCGAGACAGGTGCTTTACAGCATTCCTTTGTCGGTTATAAGCTGCATGATTTACTGCTGTCGGATATTTTTTGTACACACTGTATAGATCACGCTTGCGTTTTACAGCAGACCTGAGCTCAGCAGTAACCCATGGTGGAGATTGCATGCGGGGTCGTGGAGATGTCACAGTGTGGGTGGCTCCGAATGAGGTGAGGTGACGACGGAAGGCGGACTGGAGCTCACAATCAAAGTGATGAAGTGCGTCATTAACATCAGTGTACGAGTTCAGAGAGGACCAGTTGTGGCCAGCTAAATCAGCGTTGATTAATTGCCAAAGGTGCGAAGGTACTTGTTTGAAGCGATACAGTGAAGAGGGAGGACCAGTGGAAGAGTTGGGGAAGTAGTTCGAAATAGGGGCGTAACATAAAGTGCAAACAATCTGTATATGGTCAGACATACCCAAGGGAGGTGCTTGATCAATTGAGCGCACGAGGCGTGGTCGGTTGGTGATCACCAAGTCCAGACACGAAACAGAGCCATTAGGCGAGGAATGAGTGGGGAAGTCAACCATCTGGTGGAGCCCAAGAGCAGAAAATACTGTGCTAAGGAGATCACCAGCCTTCGAGGTAGAATCGGTGGGACACCAGCTTGAGTTGTGGGCGTTGAAATCGCCAGTCACTAACAGATCATAAGAATCTAGACAGACTGACTGTAATGCCTCAACAAACATGTCACAAAAGTACGACAATTGCATTGTGCTCTGTGAGGGTGGTCGATACATGCAGCATAGTAAGATGGGATTCTGAGATTGAGTAGAGGGGGAGCCAAGTTCAAGCCACACAGACTCGCAGCCAGGGCGTTGAAGGTCGGCACGAGGGGAGACGTACGGAAAGGAGTCCGAACGGACAAGTACGGCAACACCCCCATACCCACGGCTACAATGCGCTGACCGATTGTCTTCCGGAGGTCGATCTCTGCGGATGCAGATATAGCCTGACAGTGAGAGCGGGTTCGAGGGACAGAGCCACGTCTCTGTTAGGCAGATTATGTCAGGCTTAGCACATTCGGCAATAACGCAGAGCTCAGACAACTTGTTGACAACAGAGCGACAATTCAGAGATACTAGGGTTAAATCACGCTGGGATTTAGGGAAAAAAGGGAACGCTGATGAATTTAGCGCTGGACATGCAATGTGTGCGGGTCGGCCAGAGGAGGGCTGAGCGGGGTAGAGCCGGTGGGCTAGTTTCGATCGTGGGGTGAATACAGGGGCGTTGGGATTTAGTCGTTGTTGCTGCATCGTTGTGTATGTTGGTTTGTTAGCATGACAGTTCAGGATTGATCATCACTGCCTCGCCGCGAAGTAGAAGACGACTTGTTACCTTGGGCATCAGCAAAGCGCCACTTTCGCACTGTGTGCTGGATGGTGGCCGGCCAGAATTTGGAGTCGAGAACTTTGTCCTCGTCCGATGCTGCCACGGTTACGCGAGCATGGCAAGTACCCAGGTACGTGTTTTCTGAAATCGAACAGTTCAGTACGTCAACTTGGCGGGCCTTGCACCACGCTGTTATTGACTCTGCCCTGCAACCCGGACTGACATTTCCAACGTACAGAACAAGCTTCTTTGTACGTTCAGGCCCTGTTAGCACACGCGGGTCGGCTGCCCGGGGCTGAGGTTTCACGTACCGTGACGTAACCCTACGGCGTGTGACTTCCGACCACTCTGCACCTGCAGCACTCGACCCTGGGTTGGATTGCTCAGGTGGGTGTGGTCTGGTGCCATGCATTGACAAAACAGGCTGCGACAAATGGCTGGGGGTGGTGTGAGCGGGGGTCATATGGTGAGTACTAGAACCCGTACTACCCTGTGTGTACTGCATAGGACCATAGGAAATATGGGTGCGTGCACGTGGGGGATTCAAGTCTCCTACGGCGGTGCTGTACAACTTCCCGCCGGACATTGCCAAATTTTGCTGTGCTTCCTGTACGAGAGGGTGTACACAGATTTCCGGTTGTTGGAGCCCCTGAACTTCCCGCCTGAGTTGTTGCACTTCTAATTCCAGACTCAGGATTTTGTCGGCTCTATCCTGTCTCAAGGAGACAATTTCCAGTGACATGCAGCTAATTGAGTCAGTAAGGCTTACAATGGCAAGTTGGAGCTCCGATGTGGGTAGCGAACTCTGCGCCAACACGCCCACTCCACGCTTCCTCAGCTCGCTCACCAGATCCGGCCGGGAGAGGCTCGAGGCTTTATCCACAGACATTTGCTCGCCGATCTTGATGAGCTCCTCGTAGCCAACCAAAGCCAGGTCCAAGTTCGATGTACTTGCACTTTTAAGTGCAAGTACATCGAAAAGAATGAACTGTAATTCTGATGCTCGTCATATAAAACCATTCTGCTCTATCCTTTATTCTATGTAACTTCTACTCGCCATGGGTTTTGAGCCCACATGGAACCTTTCTCCATGTTCTCGTTTTATTGTTTTGTGCAGCTATGTTTGGGAGATTGTGGTAATGAGCATGCCATCAGTGTTGTACTGACCAGATAAACTTCGTGTCTTTTCATTACTTTCTTGCCAGTGCTTCTTTTCTATTCTACTATAGGCTGTCGAAGTGCCTACGTCACGCTGCCTGACAACTCTTAGTCACACGTAGTTACAAGCCCAAGTGGTAACAAACAAAAGTCGCGTCACCTGCACTTGTCGTGTTTCCAACGGTCACAGCATCACTTTGACTGGGGCGCGCTGGTGCAGATCGCGACTTCAAAATTTGTTTTACTTCAACAAGTTTCTCCTTGGCTCTCAAGCCATCGTGCAGTGTTTACCTGCTGAGTGTTACCCAGCACCTGAGAGATAGGAGTTATGATTTTCACTTGCCGCTGGACAAGGAAACCAGCCCAGAGTTGGTTGGTCTCAGAACCAAAAGAAATCAGCGATCGCGGCGATAGAAATACCAGAGACACCGATCATTGTTTCTTGGCCGGCGACTACATGTAAAGTCAAACGACAGTACAGGCACAGCAGTGGCCAAGCAAAAAAATCAGCTACGGCTTCTCCTTCTCTACAAGGCGAAAACTAGAAACTCGGCGACAAGTAGCAGTTTATTTGAAATAAATAGTCTCGCTGGTGCTCTCCTCAGTCAAAAAGATGCTGTAGCTGTGGTCACTGCATAATGCTGCCACTGGAAACACGAAAAGTGCAGGTGACGCGACTTTTGTTTGGCACCACTTGGCCAAGTAACTACGCGTTGTCAAGAAGCTGTGACGTCAGAGTTCGACGGCCTACTATGTCTCTATAATAATAATAATAATATAATATTCGCGGGATCCGCGTTAGCATCACTTGAATGTTCAGAAACACACAAGCTATAGCCTTCGCTTCCGCAGGCCACCGCTATGCCTTTACACCTTAGTAGCGAATGCAGACCTCACAAGTGAGTCAGGGGAGAGGAGGTGAGTCTCTCAACCAATCGGGCGTGTAACGGCCCATAACCCTGTAAACTGCATCCTTGTTATCCTCACTCGAGCTGTGAGTACCCAGTTGACCGTGGGTTTCGGCGCAGTTCAACACGCGTAAAAAGTCTTTTTACACGCTCCCTGCTGCCAGCGCGGGTCTCGAACTCGGGACCTCATGATTCGCAGGCAGGCCTGCAAACCAATCGGCCATATGCGTTGGTCTCTATAATCAAATCGTTAATCCAGTATTCGGCAGTATTCTAGGGTGTTGACATGGGGGTTTGTCTAAGACCATGATTGAGAAATAGATGGTACCAGGTTCAAGTCCTGCCAGGAAGCGGAAGGATTTGTTCCAGCTGTGCTGCGGCCCATAGTCGATAGGAAACTCGTGGCCTGGCACAAGGGAAACATGAATGCAGCAAATGAGCTTTTCGGTCTCGGACCACTTTGGTGGTGGGCCTCCCACCGCTTTAGGAGCTGCTTCTGCACTTTAAATCTTTAAAGGGTGGTGGAGTTCCTACGGATGCTGAAAATTCAGTCTAACTGAGTCTTGAGCGGACCGTGAAATTGATTTCTACGTTTGTTGACAGGGGGTGACTTGGGCCTGTGGAGACTATCCAAAACTGTTATTATTGTTGATGTTATCATTTAACTCGGATGGTGAGCCAATTAAATTATTGTGAAAAGAAGAAGGACAAAATGTTACGAGTTATGAATAACTGTCCACCATTTTGTCGCACTCTCTGACTGTATAAGATCTGGTTACGTTGGTGGGCAGTTAGTCATAACTCGTAACATTTTGTCCTTCTTCTTATCAGGATGTTATCTTTGCATGTGTTATGCACAGACATACCACTATGCCATACCCCACCATTGGAAAATCAATGTGTTATGAACAGACATACAACTATGCCATACCCCACCATTGCAAATCAATGCAACTGTGTTTATATAGAATTTTATTCTTTTTTTCTATTTCGGACATACGTTTTGTAAGTGCAAAGACGGAGACTCAATCGATTTAGGCTAAGGCCTGTGGAAAATCCATAAATACAATTGAAGGGCTCCAATTCAAAACGCTATAAAGACCAAACCGGAGCTTTTGCGTTTTTTTTTTGTAATGGAAGAGTTCATTATCACCCCATGGACGTCTGTGTGTGTCGGTTTTACGGGTCAAAATGAGATACATCCCAGTCTAAAGTTTGTGCTCTTCTGCAAAACACGATAAAGGTGATTGCTGCTGCAGTGCAGACCGAAAAAGAACAAAGGAAAAACTGCAGTTCCTGAACTTTCCATAAAACGGATTTATATCGTTTTGAATCGGAGCCCTTCAATTGCAAATGCGATGCAGAGGTGGATCGTACTCAAATCCGAACATAAAAACGGATGCATCGATGTTGATCAAAAATTGCATAGCTTTAATTTATCCTATCGGACTATTGTCAAAGTGAGATGTTGAGACTTGGGCAGTTATTGTAGAAGAAGGTGGCTGCTCCAGACATTGAACCTACTCAGCTTACTCCAGTTCAGCTGATGAGTTAGTGATGACGAGAGGGGAATTCCCCGAAACACTGTGTGTTGAGCAGAGAGTGGTGCTTTCTTGCAGGCTTCACGAGTGGACCGCCTCACGTACTTCTCATGTGCTCCACACGGCACTCGTGAGTCAGTCGTCTGGGCAGGAAGCGCAAGTTCAAACGTTTGTAGCAGCCATCTTCTTGGACTATTGCTAGTGCCGAGAAATGGAGAGGATTGAAACACTCCTTCATAGATAGTAGCAGCCTGAAATTTGGGAATCTGAAAAAAATAGATTGTTGTAGGTGACCTTCATGCAAAACAGATTTTTGCCAAAATGTAGGTAACATTCAATTTCTCCATTTCTACCTTGTTCACTCACACATGATGCAACCAGGCGAAATTGTTTCTGTGCGCATTTCTCCACCATACAGGGCAACATGTAACTGCTGGTGGCACTTCGGATGTAGGTAATTTCCAGAGCCACTAGCCATGCTTCATATCCTATGAGCTCATACACGTAAGTAGCGTAAAGTACAGCGAGTACTGCGCGTCCTTTTCTGGTCGTATTGTGGACGTGGTGTCCTGCCACACGAACCGTGTATACACATTGCATGTTGTGCAGTCAATCCGTATACACGTTAACTTTTGGCGGACACGAGCTGCACACAAAAACCTAAGTGTGACTTTAGTACACTAAGGCTCTCACATCGCACACAATCTATTGCACTCTGCCATACATAGCCAGCAATCGCATGTCACCACGTACATTGAAAATCAACATAATTTTGCGAATCGACCTTTTTTTCAGGATCACTTTTCAACGAGGACGAAGCAAAGTCGGCCGAACGAAGCCTAGAGGAAGAAAATCACCCTCTCCACTTCACCATCACGATACTGACATAGATACGAGATGAAACAACTAAAAAATCCACAAGAAAACTGTACGGCCATCATCGCGCTGACTTTGGTCTGACTTTGGTCTGAGAATTTCTATCACGATCCAAAATGTACGAGGAGCACTCAAAAATAAGCCACAGACGTACCTTACTCGCTCTCTACTCCTTTTTCAAGGCACAAAAGTCGACTCTCCACTTTCAAACCAGGAACCAGACAGACCAGTGGTCCTTTTCAGCTGCTCCACGAGCGCAGGAAAGGTTCACCAAGGGGCGCAGAGCAGCATCCATTCCAGAAAAATAGCTAAAATACGAGTGAGACTGCATGCCTGAGTACATGAGTACATGTATGAGTACATGCAGAAAATAGTCAATTTCAGCGTTTCTGCTCCAAACAGCAACTAGCTTCGACTAGAAACAAAGATTACACCAAAGGATCAAACAACAACCATTTTCTGCAGTTTTTTTGCAGATGGCTTCCTTGTGCTTGGCCCAGCACGCCAAAAATCACACCTGGGAGGAGTACAAAAATTACAACTCTCAGATGTCCTCGATTGCTGGCCATGTAGGATTATGTGTTTTCCCTGGCTGTGAAATCAAGGTGGGGTGCTCTGGTGGTAATTTACAGTAGAGACCAAGAGCAAACAGTACACAAGCCGCCACACCAGTATAAAGTAGAAATTTATAGTAAGATCCTACCTGTGAACCTTCTTCATCTTGAAGGTGAGAAGGATGGCACATGCCACTGTCACGACGCTTACTACACTAGCAATGCCAACGATAGCTGCAGTTGATACACGCTGCTTTGTAGAATCATCGGCAGTGGAAGGCGGATGCAAGGATCGTGTTCCACTTGACATAGCTGATTTTAAGATGTAGGAGGTAGCGAGTTTGTGTGTGAAGTAGTCGTGGGGTCGTGGGCAGAAGCGCCGATGAAGTGGTAGTTGAACCGTAGGTTGTGACATTTTGGGCCACAAAAGGACATAAACAGAAACGAGGCATTCAGTACGAGATGTCGAGCAGCAACTAGTTACTTCTGACACACTGAGTGGTGTGGTACGGGCATACTGGGCCTACACAGAGTACACACCGAACCTACCATGAAAGACACATACATTCTTGCTCGCCTAGACGTATACAGCGTGCACACCGAGCCACCATGAAAGACACATACATCTTTGCTCGGCTAGAAACAATTCTGCCACAAGTCTTTCTAGTAGATGCTGAAGAAAGTTGTTGTCACTGCACTAATAGTCACTTCTGCACCAGTAGATGCAACACAGTGGTCATACAGTGTTTTCAAAACCCATTGCCGTGCTTGATGCACTCACTGAAAGTGCAAGGCAAGGAGAAACAGAATAGAACGTACCACTGGTTTCATGACTTGTAACAAGTTAGGAGAGACTTCTAAATAGAACACAGCAAAATACACGCGCATATATTATACCAGCGATTTTAGGGTAACAAAAGGACATAAACGAAAACGAGGAATTCAGTACCAGAGGTCGAGCAGCAACTAATTACTTCTGACATGCTCTGTGGTGTGGTACAGACGTACTAGTTGTATACAGAGCACACACCGAGACTACCATGAAAGACAAATACATCTTAGCACGGCTAGTTGTATACGGAGTACACAACGAGCCTACCATTAAAGACACATACATTTTGCATGACTTGTCGTATAGAGAGTACACACTGAGCCTACCATGAAAGACACATACATCTTCGCATGGCTAGAAACAATTCTGACACATGTTTTTCTAGTACATGCTGAAGAAAGTTGTTGTCACTGCTCTAATGGTCACTTCTGCACCAGTAGATGCAACACAGTGGTCATAAAGTGTTTTCAAAACCCATTGCCGTGCTTGATGCACTCACTGAAAGTGCAAGGCAAGGAGAAACAGAATAGAACGTACCACTGGTATCATGACTTGTAGAAGAGACTACTGAATAGAACACAGCAAAATACACGCACACAGATACCAGCGATTTTAGGGTAGCAAAAGGACAGAAATGAAAACGAGGAATTCAGGACCTGAGCTAGAGGTCGAGCAGCAACTAGATACTTCCGACATGCTCTGTGGTGTGGTACAGACATACTAGCAGCGTCTGCTCTAGGATTGTAGGACAGCCGGGTACACGTGTACCTGGCGCAACCATTTCAACCGGCTCGGAGCCGTGTACACATGTGCCTGACGCTGTCTCACCAGCCGAGTCACATGCGAGGTCTGTGGATTCGCCTCTTCGCTGGAGGCTCAAAGCAACACCTCAAACGATCAAGCTCAAACTGAGCACTTGCACACACCGGATACTGACTACTTTCACTTCGGTGTGCGCCTCCGCATGATCTGTCACACATACAAGCCATGTAGTCAATCCCTTCAAAGTTCGAGCGTGTAAAGTACGAACCGGGTCACAGGTGATCCAGTACTATATTTTCAACCAGGTCCAAGCGCCGTCCAACCAGGTCGATTACCCGGCTCACCCGGCTCTGGAGCAGACACTGACTAGTCGTATACGGAGTACACAACGAGCCTACCACGAAAAAGACATACATCTTTGCACGACTTGTCGTATAGAGAGTACACACTGAGCCTACCATGAAAGACACATACATCTTTGCGCGGCTAGAAACAATACTGCCACAAGTCTTTCTAGTACATGCTGCAGAAAGTTGTTGTCCGTGCTCTAATGGCCATTTCTGCACCAGTAGATGCAACACAGTGGTCATACACTAGTGTTGAAGTGAGCGTATCTATAACAAACGAGCGTATCTATAACAAACGAGCGTATCTATAACAAACGAGCGATCGGTTCCACTAACGAGCAAGCTATCGAGCGAGCTAACGAGTTTCATTGATGTGGCAAATATATTTTTTTGAATATTTTTTCTACGTTAGATTTTTTTCAGCTGGTTCAAATCATCACCGCAGGCATTTGGGATTGCTGCTGCTTCACTTCGGACTGCTGTTTGGTGTCGAGATGTCTTTTCAGCGCCGTCGTTGAGTAGCCTTTGTAAGAATAGGCCGTTTTGCAAAGATTGCAAGTAGCCCTGGTCTTCGCTGCATCGCGGGAGAAAATTTCCAAACGACTGAGCGTCACTTTCACTCGACTGGAGAGGCGACCGAAGCATATCCTGCGTCAGGTCAGCAGATGCGGAACAAGACATTTGTGGAGTCCACCAAAGCTGCAACGGCAACTGAAACAACTCAAGTGTCGTGCAGGCACTGTATAGTCACCGTAACTGCGAGTGATTTTCACTTTGCGCGGGACTGGACTCTCGATCGACCAGGGAGTTGTAAAATATGTTACGACTCCCCAGTCAACATGTACTGTCATGTGTATGGAGTACGGTGTACGGTGTTCGTTAGTGCAAATGAGCTGCCCGCACAAACGAGCCGAGTTTCTGGCGAGCGAGCTAACGAGTATCCGGTGAGATCGTTTCAACACTATCATACAGTGTTTTCAAAACCCATTGCAGTGCTTGATGCACTCACTGAAAGTACAAGGCAAGGAGAAACAGAATAGAACATACCACTGGTATCAGGACTTGTAGGAGAGACTACTAAATAGAACACAGCAAAATACACGCACATAGATACCAGCGCATTTAGGGTAACAAAAGGACATAAACGAAAACGAGGAATTCAGTACCAGGGGTCGAGCAGCAACTAATTACTTCTGACATGCTCTGTGGTGTGATACAGACGTACTAGTTGTATACAGAGCACACACTGAGACTACCAAGAAAGACACATACATCTTAGCACGGCTAGTCGTATACGGAGTACACACCGAGCCTACCATGAAACACACATCAGTGGCGGATCCAGGATTTGGCCGAAGAGGGGGCCCAAGGTATCCGTCCCGGATGCCCCCTGCCCCCCCCCCCCCCCCCCGGGATCCGCCACTGCTCATACATCTTTGCACGGCTAGAAACAATTCTGCCACAAGTCTTTCTAGTACACGTTGCAGAAAGTTGTTGTCACTGCTCTAATGGCCATTTCTGCACCAGTTGATGCAACACAGTGGTCATGCAGTGTTTTCAAAACCCATTGCAGTGCTTGATGCACTCACTGAAAGTGCAAGGCAAGGAGACACAGAATAGAACGTACCACTGGTATCAGGACTTGTAGGAGAGACTACTAAATAGAACACAGCAAATACACGCATAGATACCGACACACAAGCATATGCGTTATAGACAGAAAGGCAGAGATGGAAAGAAGCAAGTGAAAACCTAGATTCCAGCTACCAGTGATCCCCATGTGAAGTACACATAGGTTTTGCCATACAGGAGTGTGTACTCAAACATTGCCAGTGGCATTAGTGTTCAGCGCCTGTCTCTAAGCACCCAAGCATGAACCATGGCACAATTCACAACACATCAATGTGAAGTTGTGTGATGCATAGCACATAAGTCACTTACCCACACACTTGCTCCCTGCCCATATATAGTTTAGTTTACAAATACAGTTGACAGTGCCTTGTCCCATCACGTGATTACAGGATTCAACATTGATGTCATCGGAACATCTAACTTTGCAACCTGGAATGGAAATAGAAGAGAACGGGTGCAAAAGTGTGCCATTTACCGGTATTATTATAGACCAGCATGTTGGTGTGTTTGCTTGGAACTAGGATAATTCAAGGTCTATTTTATACTCGGATGTTGAGCCATAAATAAATGTAGAAGAGAAAAGGACATATGGATACGAGTTAAGAGTAACTCTCCATCACTGTAACATGATACTATATACAGTCAGAAAGTGCAATAACTAGGCACAAAACTGACAGAGTACTGAGACTCGTATCCATATGTCCTTTTTTCTTCTACATTTATTTATGGCTCAACATCCGAGTTTCAAATTGCACACCTGATGAGCCGTCACGAACCATACGGCGAAACGTACGTCGTGTGAAACAACTTGTTTTGTAGTCAACTAGTCCATCACAATGTCATGCATGAGGAGTACGGTAGGAGTTTGGCTTTCGGCTTGTACAATTCGTTTTCGCAAAGCTTCCCTTTCTTTACTTATCTTTGATATTTATGACCCACCCAAGTTGGGTGGTGTGCTGCTTTGCTGCTTCGAATTGTAGTTAGACCGCTTTGTCAAATATCGTACTGGTCTCGTCATCATCCAGTAACAATGGACATTCTTTGTTCCGTTTGGACTGTAGCTTTTGCTCGTTTTCGTTGCGCTTGCCTTCCCCTCTTTGGTCTTTCCATAACCTTGACCCTTCCAAGTTGGAAGGCTGTCGGTTAGCGCTACAAAGATGTGTTGAAGTTAGGTGTCAGGACGTCGAATGTCTCAGTACTCTGTCAGTTTTGTGCCTAGTTATTGCACTTTCTGACTGTATAATTATAGTATCATGTTACAGTGATGGAGAGTTACTCTTAACTCGTATCCAGATGTCCTTTTCTCTTCTATTTTATACGTTAGTTTTATTACGCAAGTCGTCATTGTCGGCAAAAACGGATAGTGAGCGTGAAATTGTGTGCTAGAGTGATCACTATGTTTAGATAGGCATAGCAAGTAGAATGTGACCTCCATCACCAGTTAGTAACACTTTGAGACACCAATGACCGATGCACAACTTCACGGCCATTTTAAACCGCTTTCCAACTGTTCTCGTTCGGCAACTCGACAGACCCAGATAAATCTGGAAAAATAACTCACTGCTTCACACTCTTAAAACCCCGAAAAAACAACCCTCATCACTAGTAGTGTGGAAACGATCTCACCGGGTACTCGTTAGCTCGCTCGCCAGAAACTCGGTTCGTTTGTGCGGCCAGCTCATGTGCACTAACGAACACCGTACTCCGTACACATGGCGGTATATATCGACCGGGGAGTCGTAAAATATTTTACGACTCCCTGGTTCGAAGAGTCCAGTCTCACGCAAAAAGAAAATCACTCGCAGTTACAGTGACTGTATGCCTGCACAACGCGAATGTGTTTCAGTTGTCGTTGCAGCTTTGGTGGCCTCCACTGATATCTTGTTCCGCATCTGCTGATCTGTTGCAGGACATGCTTCTGTCAACTTTCCATTTGAGTGAAAGTTACTCCCAGTCATTTGGAAGTTTTCTCCCGCGATGCAGCGAAGAACAGGGCTACTTGTAATCGTTGCAAAACGGTCTATTCTTACAAAGGCTGCTCAACGACTGCGCTGAAACGACATCTCGACACCAAACACTAGTCCGAAGCGAAGCAGAAGCAACCCCAAATACCAGCATTGAAAATTATTTGAACCAGCTGAATTGAATAAGAAATCGAGGTTAGAAAAAATATTTAAATAACCATATTGCCACATCAACGAAACTCGTTAGCTCCCTCGATAGCTTGCTCGTTAGTGGAACTGTTTGCTGGTTTGTTAACCCCTTTAGCGCAAGCGTCGTACTAGTACGACGCACATGAGTTGCATGCCCCACGGCCGTCGTACTAGTACGACGCGCGCTGTACACTGTACAGTGAACCTGCATCTCATAGTTGTGGGGTCCGTGTTGAGTCCATAGCGACTTATTCAAATTATCATAACTCACTCAATACTTGGTCGATTCTCACAATCGAAACCTGTATCTGCACGCGAAAACTCTTAGTTGGCGATAGAAACAATCGTCGAAGCGTTACGACTACCGGTTGTTGAGATATGCGACTCGACACGGCAAATTTCAACTAAACTTTTTTGTGGAGTCTGCAGAACGCGTATTTTCCATTGTGGATCTTTTTTTTTGCGCTACTTGCTGCCATGGAAACAGGATTCAAATGATGGTAGTAGATCCCGTGAGTCTTGACAAAACATTTGAGCTCGATACGAGCAAGGAGACCGAATTGGCAGCTGAATATTTGACCTCGGTTAGTCTTGGCCGTACTCGAGTCTGTCGAGCGCGTTGATAGAGTTTGCCAGACTGTCGCACAGGATTTCTGTTTCGCTTCGAGCTGGGTTTGCCACCAGTTTGTTCCTCGGCTCGAGACCTTTCCAGGAAGCTCAAGATCGTGGAATTATTCCAACGGAAGGTAAAGTTATCGATCCTTGAACAGGTAGTACTTTCATGGGAAAATACGATTTTTACAGGTGTTGACGTTTGGGCGCGTTCAGGTAGCGTCGTGCTAAAGATACGCTTGTTTCAACACTAACAATAAATAGTGTAACGACTTACTTTCACATGCTGGTGGTCTTGGGTTCCACACTCCGCCACTCTGGCATGTAGAATTTGTCACATCCAGACTGGTGTTAGCAAGAAACCCCGCTTGACACCGTATTGATATGTGCATACCAATCGCCCTGCTAAAATCAGTAATGGGTTTGAAGTTGTGTTTTGCAAAAATGAGATCTGGACAAAGTTCTGGAAACAAAGAAGAGAACATTCAAGCCGGTTGCTCAAAAAGACGGAAATCTCAGCTCCAGAATCCATAGCAAACGTCATACATATAGAAGAAGGCGGATTTTAGTCTCCAAAACGAACAGAGGGCCACTAACCTGTAGTACTAATACAACATAATAACATATTACGATACTTTGTGGAGTAGTAGTACTAATACAACATAATAACTATACTTTGTGGAGTAGTAGTACTAATACAATATCATAACTATACTTTGTGGAGTAGTAGTACTAATACAACATAATAACTATACTTTGTGGAGTGGTAGTACTAATACAACATAATAACTATACTTTGTGGAGTAGTAGTACTAATACAACATAATAACTATACTTTGTGGAGTGGTAGTACTAATACAACATAATAACTATACTTTGTGGAGTAGTAGTACTAATACAACATAATAACTATACGTTGTGGAGTGGTAGTACTAATACAACATAATAACTATACTTTGTGGAGTAGTAGTACTAATACAACATAATAACTATACTTTGTGGAGTAGTAGCACTAATACAACATAATAACTATACTTTGTGGAGTAGTAGCACTAATACAACATAATAACTATACTTTGTGGAGTAGTAGCACTAATACAACATAATAACTATACTTTGTGGAGTAGTAGTACTAATACAACATAATACGGAGGATTAGCAAGACGAAATTCGCGTTCGCGTTCGCAAGCATTTTTCAGTTCACGAACTGGATTGCGAACTTTCGCATTTTTTGTTCGGAAAAGTAGTCGAAACACGAATCGCGGATTCGTGTCAGGGTAGTCATAAATTTACCACGCTGTACTGTCTGTACACAATGTACGTCGTGTCAACGTCATGCATGTGCGAATTCTGTTTGCTAATCCTTCTCATAACGCGAATTCCGCCACGGAGTTCGACTTTCCTTGAAGTGCGAACGCGAACGCGAATTTCGTCTTGCTAATCCTCCGTAATACGGAGGATTAGCAAGACGAAATTCGCGTTCGCGTTCACAAACATTTTTCAGTTAGCGAACTGGATTGCGAACTTTCTCATTTTTCGTTCGGAAAAGGAGTCGGAACACGAATCGCGGATTCGTGTCAGGACAGTCATAAATTTACCACGCTGTAGAGGCTACTGTCTGTACACAATGTACGTCGTACATGCATGTACGAATTCTGTTTGCTAATTCTTCCCATAACGCGAATTCCGTCACTGAGTTCGACTTTCCTTGGAGAGCGAACGCGAACGCGAATATCGTCTTGCTAATCAATAACTATACTTTGTGGAGTAGTAGTACTAATACAACATAATAACTATACTTTGTGGAGTAGCAGTACTAATACAACATAATAACTATACTTTGTGGAGTAGTAGTACTAATACAACATAATAACTATACTTTGTGGAGTAATAGTACTAATACAACACAATAACTATACGTGGTGGAGTAGTAGTACTAATACAACATAATAACTATACTTTGTGGAGTGGTAGTACTAATACAACATAATAACTATACGTGGTGGAGTAGTAGTACTAATACAACATAATAACTATACTTTGTGGAGTGGTAGTAATAATACAACATAATAACTATACGTGGTGGAGTAGTAGTACTAATACAACATAATAACTATACTTTGTGGAGTGGTAGTACTAATACAACATAACAACTATACTTTGTGGTGTAGTAGTAGTTGTATCCGTAGTAAAGTCTATTACTAAATTTTGAATAGGGGAGTCCTTACAGGCACGGCCTTCTTCCAGGGAACCCTAGGTAAATCATTGTAAGGTGTAGTTCATGGTAATAAGACGATGAACACTGAGAAGTAACACACTGACGTACACCAGTAGTGGTACAAGGCATTTAAAAAATGTACAATGCACATCCATGATGCAGGACGTACAGGTACAATATAATGTACAATGCTGGAAAGTGAAATCCAGCCGGCGGGAAAGTACCAGTTCCGGACTGTACAACCCGAGTACTGTGAACAGTGCGGGGCTGTGCAGTGAACCGTGACTCTACTCTATTCGTGGGGGTTGGATTTCATTTCCCAGCACCCTGTTGTAAAACTCAACAGCTACATTGCACACAAAAGCATTCTTTAGGTCAATATCTTTAGATTTTGATCATCAAGACCACCCTGAACCTCTAGATTTTGTCTCCAATTCAGCAATCGAGTGACGGTCACTGTTGCTGGCAACCATCATTATTTTTATAATGAAGCTGAGTGGAGTGCCATTCAAGATTTAAAAATAACATGGACACAAAGTGATTCTGAATATATGTACACACCAACCTGCTTTGATAGTGACTGTCACAGTTGTAGATAGTTGCTGGGAAGCATGAACACATCTTTGGGTCACACTTTGTGGACGCGTAGGCGATGACCTTGTTGCAGTGCAGTCAAAACCTTGCGTGTACCTCGTTGTACAGGTTACATTGAAGGAATACGATGATGCATCAATGTCATTCAGTTGCGACACAATCCTTTTATCATAAAGCTTGAAGGTGAACGTGGAATGAACCATATTTGGAGGGTTCGTTGTCCGGATAACCGGCATTTCCAGCGCTGGTGTTGACCTCCATGATACATTGAGTTGAAAATTCCCAACAGACATGCAATGTATGCTTCGATTGGCATCTCTGGAAATCAGTTGCTGGGATGTGGGGAATGCTGAATGGACTTGTCGGGCTGTGCAAAGAAAAGGACACAATAATGGATAGAGTGAAGACTTGAAAAATAGAACCTGATCGGAATTTCAAAATTTAGGACTTGATGGAGAGTTGCAAAGTATTAGGAAATTAGGCCAGGTGCCTCGTACTGCTCTTTTTCTCTCCGAAACTCAACACTTGCTAATCAGATACGAAAGAAAGAAAGACCTCATCAGTCACACCGCCAGGATTCGAACCAGGGATCTTCGCGAGCAAGGTCCCTGGTTAGAGTTAGTCCCATATTAGCTGCAGTATGTGAAAGTGAAAAAACAAAAAAAACAAGCGCCCTACATCAGAGCATCCGGACACGAGTCCGTGTATGGATGATGCGGGGGAAAGCATATGGGGTGCAGTGACAGACGTACAGCCAGCACGCAACACAGAGTGAGCACAAACCATGAGGGGAAATGACGTATTATTCATGCCGAGATGCGAGTATAGGTCATGCACAAGTGCTACAAAACTAAGCTATTGTTCTGTCGAACATAAATACTCCAAGATAGTCGGAGACCAGGTTCTAGATGCGCTTATGAAAGAATATTCGGGACGAGAAAAAGTGGTCGGATCGATAAGGTTGTCGAAGACTCAAGTTTCACTGTGCGGTAATGTAGTGTTATTTTGTATCACACATGTGCAATAGTCAGGTGTACACACACACACACACATGTACAATAGTCAGGTGTACACACACACACATGTACAATAGTCAGGTGTACACACACAAATGTGCAATAGTCAGGTGTACACACACACACACATGTGCAATAGTCAGGTGTACACACACACACACATGTGCAATAGTCAGGTGTACACACACACACATGTGCAATAGTCAGGTGTACACACACACACACACACACACATGTACAATAGTCAGGTGTACACACACACACACACATGTACAATAGTCAGGTGCACACACACACACACATGTGCAATAGTCAGGTGTACACACACACATGTGCAATAGTCAGGTGTACACACACACACACATGTGCAATAGTCAGGTGTACACACACACACACACACACATGTGCAATAGTCAGGTGTACACACACACACACACACATGTGCAATAGTCAGGTGTACACACACACACACACACACACACACACACACACACACACACACACACACACACACACACACATGTGTACATACACTATGCCTCCGACTCCCCCTCTTCAGTCCTTGCCACCACAGTTCGTTACTCCACCACGTCACTTGGCCAACCCTCTCATCCCGCAGGAAGCTCAAGCAGCTACTCTTTGCACACACCATCGCTGTCAAACGACCCCCGCCACACATCCAGCTTGCGACCTCAGGCTACATCACCGAGCCACCAAGCCGAGAATTGAGGCGTCATCGAGTCTTTGCCCGCCCCACCACCCACTCAACCCGCCTTCAACGTTCACCCTTGTACTTAGCATGCACTCAGTACAACCACCTGCCACCACACTGTTACTCCCTCCGAGAAATACATGCATTCAAAAGAGAAGTTACCCCGATCATAGTATCATCAATTTGCACATGCTCCAACCCCCGCTGCAGCCCAGCCTAGGTATAGCATTTTAATCAAGGTCTATCGCCTACCTGCCTTCGCAATGGATATACTTCCTTCCTCGTCTTTACTTAAATGAAGCACCTAAGCCACGGCTGCCACTAGCCACTGTTTCTCCCAGTTTATTGCACCCACTCTGATTGATAACACATAGTACTGTGTCTCTCTTATTGGCTACGGCCATCGTGAGAATAAAGATAATAATACATGTAATATTGCGAGTGAGACCCAAAGCTAATAAATCATTTCTCAATTTCATTCTCCTTTCTACTCCAGTAGCCATACTGTACAGTACACAGTCAGTAGGAGATTATTGCACAGAAAATAGGAAATGGTTTTAAACTTACCTACAATGTTGAGTTGATACGTTTGGGTTGAGTTGTTATCCACTGTTCTACAATGATACAGTCCAGTGTATGAAGTGTTCAGTATAGGATGTACTGTGCTGTTCACCAGTAGTATTCCAAACACTGCGAAGGACCCTAACTCAGCCAACACTAGACTACCATCAGTCTTCTCTAGTCGAATGAATGGTCCTGATCCACTGATCACAACACATGCAGGTAAGTAATCGGTAACTTTGGCTGTAGGTTGTCCATCACCAAATGTCACTCTGTATGGTGCTAATTGCCGTGTACCAGTAGCAGATAGACCGACAGTTTGACCTGCATGGGCATACACAGGGGTACAGTGTCACAATGCTAACTCAATACATCACTACCAGCAATGACAATGACCTGACAATACTATCATAATGCTAACTCAATACATCTCTACCAGCAATGACAATGACCTGACAATACTATCATAATGCTAACTCAATACATCACTACCAGCAATGACAATGACCTGACAATACTATCACAATGCTAACTCAATGCATCACTACCAGCAATGACAATGACCTGACAATACTATCATAATGTTAACTCAATACATCACTACCAGCAATGACAATGACCTGACAATACTATCACAATGTTAACTCAATACATCATTACCAGCAATGACAATGACCTGACAATACTATCATAATGCTAACTCAATGCATCACTACCAGCAATGACAATGACCTGACAATACTATCATAATGCTAACTCAATACATCACTACCGGCAATGACAATGACCTGACAATACTATCACAATGCTAACTCAATACATCACTACCAGCAATGACAATGACCTGACAATACTATCATAATGTTAACTCAATGCATCACTACCAGCAATGACAATGACCTGACAATACTATCATAATGCTAACTCAATACATCACTACCAGCAATGACAATGACCTGACAATACTATCATAATGCTAACTCAATACATCACTACCGGCAATGACAATGACCTGACAATACTATCACAGTGTTAACTCAATACATCACTACCAGCAATGACAATGACCTGACAATACTATCACAATGCTAACTCAATACATCACTACCGGCAATGACAATGACCTGACAATACTAGCACAATGCTAACTCAATACATCACTACCAGCAATGACAATGACCTGACAATACTAGCACAATGCAAACTCAATACATCACTACCAGCAATGACAATGACCTGACAATACTAGCACAGTGCTGCAGTTGCATTAGCCTTCACACAAACATCAGAGAAGCAAACAACATTGATATCTGACACACATGAAAATAATGACATTGCCAGAACCAAATTCATCCACCATAATAGATCTTACCATTGCAGCCTGTCAGCAACAGGGGACAGAAGAGAAGCAAGCAGCCAATCAGGACACCTTCACAGTGGGACACAAAAAGAGAAAATGAGAACAGAGATCTCATTTTTTTCGCAGCCGTGGTCGCAGCCATTTTCGCCAGCTGTAGTCGCAGCCATTTTCGCAGCCGTTGTCGCGAACATTTTTTCGCAGCCGTGCTAACAGTCATTTTCGCAGCCGTGGTCGCAGCCCTTTTTTCTCAGCCGTGGTCGCAGCCATTTTCGCAGCCGTGGTTGTAGCCATTTTCGCAGCCGTGGTTGAAGCCATTTTTTGCAGCCGTGGTCGCAGCCATTGTTTCGCAGCCGTCGTCGCAGCCATTTTCGCAGCCGTGGTCGCAGCCGCGGTCACAGCCTTTTTTTCGCAGCCGTCGTCGCAGTAATTTTCGCCGCCGTCGTCGCAGCTATTTTCGCATCCATGGTCGCAGCCATATTCGCAGCCATTTTTTCGCAGCCGTCGACGCAGCCATTTTCGCAGTCGTGGTCGCAGCCATATTACGCAGCCGTGGTCGCAGCCATTTTCACAGCCGTGGACGCAGCCATTTTTTCGAAGCCGTGGTCGCAGCCATTTTTCGCAGCCGTGGTCGCAGCTATTTTCGCAGCCGTGGTCACAGCCATTTTCGCAGCCATGGTCGCAGCCATTTTCGCAGCCGTCGTCTCAGCCATTTTGTCGCAGTCTGTGCCGCCTCCATTGTCGCAACTGGTTTCTGTTTAGCAGTTATCGTCGCAGTCTGTGCCGCCTCCGTTTTCCCAACCGTTTTCTGTGCCGCAGTCGTCGTCGCAGTCTGTGCCGCCTCCGATGTCACAACCGTTTTCTGTGTCGCAGTCCTCGTCGCAGTCTGTGCTGCCTAAGTTGTCACAACCGTTTTCTGTGTCGCAGTCGTCGTCGCAGTCTGTGCCCCCTCCGTTGGCACAACCGTTTTCTGTGTGGCATTCGTCGTGGCAGTCTGTGCCGCCTCCGTTGTCACAACCGCTTTCTGTGTCACAGTTGTCGTGGCAGTCTGTGCCGCCTCCGTTGTCACAACCGTTTTCTGTGTCGCAGTCGTCGTCGCAGTCTGTGCTGCCTCCGTTGTCACAACCGTTTTCTGTGTCACAGTCGTCGTCGCAGTCTGTGCCCCCTCCGTTGGCACAACCGTTTTCTGTGTCGCACTCGTCGTGGCAGTCTGTTCCGCCTCCGTTGTCACAACCGTTTTCTGTGTCGCAGTCGTCGTCGCAGTCTGTGCCGCCTCCGTTGTCACATTTGCTGCCTACATGTATGTCACAACCGCTGTTTGCAATGCAGACATTTTTTCCCAGCCGTCGTCGCAGCCATTTTCTAAGTCGTTGTCGCAGCCATTTTTTTCGAAGCCGTGGTCGCAGCCATTTTCGCCAGCTGTGGTCGCAGCCATTTTCGCCAGCTGTGGTCGCAGCCATTTTCGCAGCCGTTGTCGCGAACATTTTTTCGCAGCCGTGGTAGCAGTCATTTTCGCAGCCGTGGTCGCAGCCCTTTTTCTCAGCCGTGGTCGCAGCCATTTTGTCGCAGCCGTGGCCGCAGCCATTTTTTCAGCCGTGGTCGCAGCCATTTTTTGCAGCCGTGATCGCAGCCATTGTTTCGTAGCCGTGGTCGCAGCCATTTTCGCAGCCGTGTCGCAGCCATTTTCGTAGCCGTGGTCGCAGCCATTTTGTCGCAGCCGTGGTCGCAGCCCTTTTCGCAGCCGTGGTTGCAGCCGCGGTCGCAGCCATTTTTTCGCAACCGTCGTCGCAGTAATTTTCGCCGCCGTCGTCGCAGCTATTTTCGAATTCATGGTCGCAGCCATTTTCGCAGCCGTGTCGCAGCCATATTCGCAGCCGTGGTCTCAGCCATTTTTTCGCAGCCGTCGACGCAGCCATTTTCGCAGTCATGGTCGCAGCCATATTACGCAGCCGTGGTCGCAGCCATTTTCGCAGCCGTGGACGCAGCCATTTTTCCTAGCCGTGGTCGCAGCCTTTTTTCGAAGCCGTGGTCGCAGCCATTTTTTCGCAGCCGTGATCGCAGCTATTTTCGCAGCCGTGGTCACAGCCTTTTTCGCAGCTGTGGTCGCAGACATTTTCGCAACCGTGGTCGCAGCAATTTTGTCGCAGTCTGTGCCGCCTCCGTTGTCGCAACCGGTTTCTGTTTAGCAGTTATCGTCGCAGTCTGTGCCGCCTCCGTTTTCCCAACCGTTTTCTTTGTCGCAGTCGTCGTCGCAGTATGTGCCGCCTCCGTTGTCACAACCATTTTCTGTGTCGCAGTTGTTGTGGCAGTCTGTGCTGCCTCCGTTGTCACAACCGTTTTCTGTGTCGCAGTCGTCGTCGCAGTCTGTGCCCCCTCCGTTGTCACAACCGTTTTCTGTGTCGCAGTTGTCGTCGCAGTCTGTGCCCCTTCCGTTGGCACAACTGTTTTCTGTGTCGCAGTCGTCGTGGCAGTCTGTGCCGCCTCCGTTGTCACAACCTTTTCTGTGTCGCAGTCATCGTCGCAGTCTGTGCCGCCTCCGTTGTCACAACCGTTTTCTGTGTCGCGTCGTCGCAGTCTGTGCCGCCTCCGTTTTCACATTTGCTGCCTACATGTATGTCACAACCGCTGTTTTCAACGCAGACATTTTTTTGCAGCCTTCGTCGCAGCCATTTTCGCAGCCGTCGTCGCAGCCATTTTTTTCGCAGCCGTGGTCGCATCCATTTTTGCAGCCGTGGTCGCAGCCATTTTCGTCGGCTGTGGTCGCAGCCATTTTCGCAGCCGTTGTCGCTAACATTTTTTCGCAGCCGTGGTCGCAGTCATTTTCGCAGCCTAGGTCTCACGCCTTTTTTCGCAGCCGTGGTCGCAGCCATTTTCGCAGCCGTGGTCGTAGCCATTTTCGCAGCCGTGGTCGCAGCCATTTTTTTGCAGCCGTGGTCGCAGCCATTGTGTCGCAGCTGTCGTCGCAGCCATTTTGTTGCAGCCGTGGTCGCAGCCATTTTCGCAGCCGTGGTCGCAGCTATTTTTTTGAGCCGTGGTCGCAGTCATTTTCGCAGCCGTGGTCGCAGCTATTTTCGCAACCGTGGTAGCATCCATTTTTGCAGCCGTGGTCGCAGCCATTTTCGCAGCCGTGGTCGCAGCGATTTTTCGCAGCAGTGGTCGCGGCCATTTTCGCGGCCGTAGTCGCAGCCATTTTCGCAGCCGTGGTCGCAGCCATTTTCGCAGCCGTGGTCGCAGCTATTTTCGCGGCCGTGGTCGCAGCCATTTTCGCAGCCATGGTTGCATCTATTTTTGCAGCCGTTGTCGCAGCCATTTTCGCAGCCGTTGTCGCGGCCATGATCGATACGCAACTGCTGCCTGCGTCGCAGTCATTTTCACAGCCGTTATTTGTGCTCAGTTGTTGTCTGTGTCGCAACCGCTGCCTGTGTCACAGTAGTATTCGCAGCCTTTGTCGGCGTCTCGGTCATTGTCGCAATCGTTGCCTGCATCGCAGTCGCTGTTGCAGCAGTTGTCTGCGTCACAATCCTTGCCTGTGTCTCGGTCGGTGTCACATCTGTTCGACTATAACTCTAGATTGCCTTGGAATTTTGGGTTCAAATTTTCACAGTTCGTTTCTCACATCTTCCAGGTGTAGAAAACTAGCATTTTATGCGAAACTCGCGAATTTGGTTTTTCAATTGAAGTCCCTACTTGATGGAGTATTGTTCGTAGCTTGTTCGTATACGCTGTGGTGTGACTCCTTTGTAGACCCATAAATAATATGATTTTTAGGCCATTTCGAGATTCAAGGTTCAAGATTCCCTTCAGAAACTTTTTCAAGGGCTTTGCAATCGATCTACACCCCAAAGGGAACATACCTGCAACTTTTCAGCGAAATCGGAGAGATCCACTTGCACACATACTTTGGTATTCTCAGACATGCTCTCTTAAAGGGTAAGTATACCCTAATACAGTCGTCCCTCTCTAATCCGGCACTTTATAATCCAGCACCCTCGATAAACCAGCACAATTTTCAGTAGCCACAATGTCCTCTTCATGCACATTGCAGCAGTAAATCAGATTTGTTAATCCAGCACCCTCCCTAATCCAGCAGATTTTCGTGGCACAAATGGTGCCGGATTATAGAGGGACCACTGTATCAAATTTTCACCAATTGTAGTCTTCGGGGTGCTGAGTCGAATGATCTTGGTTCGAGGACGCTGACACGCTCCCTTTCTCCTTTATTCCCAATCAAACTCGCGCACTTCCACCGAAACAGGGTGACTGCGCCCTACTAGATAGGGATTTGTATGGAAAAAGTCACTAAAAACGCCGTTTCCTTCTCATAAAAGTACGGATGACCGCGATTGGTCCATAGGTTGTAGTCTTTTGGCCGCTGAGTCGACTGGTTTTGGTCCAAAAAGGCTGCGATGCAGCGTTCGGCCCTTATTCCCAATCGAACACAGTTGAGTAAGCTGTCACGAGCTCATGCGTACACCAGTTGCCTGGTCACCGTGCCTGCACTGGCTGCAGGCTACAATTTTCACATCAACGTTCAACTCAAAGGTTCAAAGCAGGGAGTTGTAAGAGGCTTTTGCGACTCCCTGGTTCAAAGGTTCAACTCGAGTGACATAAACGGGCCCAAATGTAAATGAGCACATGACCGCTTACTCAACCGTGTTCGATAGGGAATAAGGGCCGAACGCTGCATCGCAGCCTTTTCGAACCAAAACCAGTCGACTCAGCCGCCAAAAGACTACAACATACGGACCAATCGCGGTCATCCGCGCTTTTATAAGAACGAAACGGCGTTTTTAGTGACTTTTCCATACTAATCCCTATCTAGTAGGGCGCAGTCACCCAGTTTCGGTGGAAGTGCGCGAGTTTGATTGGGAATAAAGGAGGAAGGGAGCGTCTCAGCTTCCTCGGACAAAGACCATTCGACTCGGCACCCCGAAGACTACAACTGGTGAAAATTTGATTTTAGGGTATACTTCCCCTTTAAGTTTTTTTGGACCTTAGCGGATCCAAAGGATCCACTCAATCAATCAAGATCCGGATCCAACCAAACGAACATGCCCTAAGCGAGTTCCACGTTACGTCCAACCTCATACCTGCGCTGGGAAGCTGGCCTCTCCGCGACATCTACCCAGCAATTTCTAATCCAACACTACTCCCATCGCTGCAGAGCAAACTATACTGAGGAAAGGTTTCAAATTCAAAAAAATGCAGGCAAAACCTCAGTCAGTTTGGCATCAACTGGCGCACCGGGAAAATGTTGGGGTTGGAAGGAGAATCTTGTCATTTGGAGTGACAAGTGATCACCGCTACTTTTCCCTGTACACTTTGTTCTGCAGTGTAAGGAGCAGTTTTGGAGTAGAAATTGCTGACTAGACCAGCTTTCCAGAGCAGGTGTGAGTTTGAACGTATGTCAGCATGGTAGTGTAGAAGAAAACAAAAATTATACTTCAAGAAAAGCCAAACAGGATGATCGGGGACATTTCCTCAGTACCAGAAAATGTGTTCTTCTATCTGCCGATATATAGTCCGTGCGAATTGCAGACGTAGCTTGCTGTTTTATCATCGCTTGTATATCGGCTGTTTTCGACATTGTTACTTGTTACGTCAGGGGTGCTGGCTCTAGTCTTCTTTGATGCTGGCGTGGCCAAGCGATGCTACTTCCCGGACCTCTTTTAAGGTGAGGAGGTAATGTTAGCTTGATTTAGTTTTGTTGATAGTTTATTTTGTGTACGCGCCTGTGGTGTGGTTTGGTTCTACACACATACACATACATTATGGGATTTTAGGTACGCCATTTTTCAGAGGTACGCCATTTTCAAGGGATTTTCACAGTCGCTTAACACCTGAAAAGGAAACTTAACTGCAACATTAGAGCGAAAGAGGAGAGATCAACTTGCACACTTGTTCTGGTTTTCTCAGACATGCAGTTTCGTAATAGTTGCACCTTCTGTGTTTAAAGTACTGCTTACCCAAGCAAAGTCCTAAACAGGCCATACCACTCCTTTGCCCTGTCAGCAAAACATAGCACAAATACAAAAGAACGTACTTTGATAGAACGTTATGTAGAACCAAAGCTTGCACACATACATACGTACACCTGACCACACACTACACACACTACACACACTCATGCATGCAGACACAAATATCCCAGGCCCGTCGCATCGACTTTGGAGGTGGGGCGGCCATAGAAGGTGGGAGGGGGGGGGGTGGCCTCCCCGGCAAACAAATTTCAACAATTGAAGCCTATTGCAAGAATTTCCGGGCATTTGGTGCCATTTCCGTGGAACTACAATGAACGACCTTTTGATTCGGCAACAATCCAAGAAGACACTACGATCGGGGACAAGAATTTCTTCTTTACTGTATCCTCCGCCGGGGAAATATTTCAAAAATTGAAGCCAATTGCAAGCATTTTCAGGCATTTGGTGCCATTTCAGTGTAACTGCAATGAATGACGTTTTCATTCTGCAACAAACCACGATTGGGGACAAGCATTCTTCATTATTTGCCACGGTTGCACTGAGCTGCGAATATCGCGCTCTGTTGCCGTGTGCTCCGAAAAAAAGGCGAAAAAGTGGGGTGGCTGTGACGGCCTTGTCACATCCATCCATGCACAGGCATGCATACACAGAAACGATTCTGCTCCATTCATTTCGCAACCGGAATCGGAACTGCACTTAACAAACACTGTCACGTGCATCAAACAAATGCACCCGAACCAAAACACGGCGGAAGGACTTTGGAATGTTGTCGGAATGTCACCGAACAAACGCAACCTCATTTTCTCTACAGAAAAATGGAACAGATTACCTATAGAGGTCCGCTCCAGCACAACGCTGGACGTTCAAAGCTGCAGTGGTACCCCTTACACTATTGGTCCCAGACTGTGCATGTTGTATTCCTTGTTCAATACCGGCAACAGTAGCTCATGCCATGTTTGACAATGGATCAATACTATTGATCTCCAGCTGACTATCACATTTTTTCTCTTTTTTATTCCCACTTCACTACCTTCTTATTGGGAAGAAATGCCCGTTGGGATTTGAAAAATACAACAAAGTCAAAAAAAGAATTAGCCTGGTATACACCACACGGCTGGTTGACGTGGCTTTTCTGGCCAGTGAATGCTATTTTCTCTCTCTCTCTCTTTCTCTCTCTCTCTCTCTCTCTCTCTCTCTCTCTCTCTCTCTCTCTCTCTCTCTCGCACACACACAGGCACACCACCCCCACCCCCACCACATACACACATCTATATGGTGCGAAATACGATTCAATTATTATTTACGCACATTGTCGTATATGGCTCTTGTCTTGTAGAATCCAGTGTCTGACGTCATGGTCTAGTCTATCTGTGAGTATAGTAGGATGTGTGCCGTGTATTGTATGAGGTGCATGCAAGAGTGTGTATAGTCAGAGACTGACTTGCATTCGTAGTGCTAGCTTTGTCAGAGAGCGAGGGTGATCAGTGGTGCGTCCGTGGTCTGGTTGTCTTGGTCTGGGTCATGTGGTCTGTACGTATTCGTCCCTGGTTGGTCTTCGCATCATATCAGTGTGTACCCCCTTGAAGTTGAAGTACTCGACATGACTCCCAACCAGGGTACAAGCAACCCGGTGTTCTTCTTCCAAAACGGGTCCAAATACCCCCCCCCCCCCGCAACGGGTCACTGACCCCCGCTTGACCCGGCTCTGGAGCAGACACTACCGCGGACTATGGATGGAGTGCATGGAACATACAGTATACAGCACACAAGGCTGACAGCAGAGAGCCAGACCAGAACTAACAATTACCATTACAAGATCACGCATATAGCGTACAGCAATCAAAAGCAAAGCGCATTCATACATGCCATTCCTACCTGATGGTGGAGCTTGTCAACCAGATCCACATTCTTTGAATTCGCTGCCGACTATATCTTTGCTATTGTCGCTCTGTCTATCCTCTCACCTTTCTTCAACCCTCAAGTCTTCTGTAGAACTTCTTTCCAGTCGGTCTCTCTGCTCTTCTCTCTACGCTTCATCTCAACAACGTTTCTCTTCTCCATTTCTTCGTTCCTGTACTTCTCTAAACTTCTCTACTACCTGTATCTTTCATTAGTTAGTTCTCTTCGTTTGAATGATTTTCTTCAACATGATCATGATCATGACTTATGACTATGTAGTCGACTGTGTTTTGCACTTTGAGCTTGAGCTTGATTTTCTTTCCTGTCTTTTTTGCCGAATGTACAGTGCGCTAGTGCGCTGTCGACATGCCTATCATCCTGGTCATGTCGTGCACTACACACATCCACTCAGTCTGTCTGTCTACCATCATGGTCTACGTCTACAATCTAGTCGGTGCATGTGCGCACGTCACGTGCGCTGTGTGTGAATAATGCATGCAGCGCAGCTACTGTTGTAGACATGGAAATCCGGTCGCACGTCTAGCGGCCCCAGGGCGCTGGCCATGCAGCCGTGGACAAGCTGCACCCACATGCGCCGCATGCAGCGCTAGCGCGATCGTCGCAAGTGCACTGCACGGAGCGTTCTGTACGCGCGCTGAGGTCGCCGGCCCCGCGTCAATCGACTGGATTTCCATGTCAGCTACAGTACATGACATACATGTACATTACATACATACATGTGATTGTAGTCATCATGGTCATTGACATCATTTGTAGCTAGCTAGCCATGCGCTTTCTTTGCTGTTTCTGTGAGACGCGTGAGGGCGAAATGCTATGCCTCCATTTTCGTACATGATCTTGCCTCTTGGTGCGCGAAGCGCCGAGCCCATCTCCTGTCTTTTTTTTGTTCAGAGGTTTTCAGAATGGCTAGTACCAAGAGTAAATGCCCCTCCCCCCCCCCCCCCCCCCACCGTGAAAAGTGCAACAAGTATTTGCTGCAGGTTGAACTGGCAAACAGCCACCGAGTCACCGACGCCCTATAAAACGGTATAGACCAGCGCCTCGCTAGCGTCTTCCCTCCCTCCTCTCCTCTCTCATTCTGCATCTCTCATGCGCGACCATCTAGCATCTACCCATTGTCCCTTTTCCTTTCTATTATTTTTATTAATCTGTTTTTCTTCTTGAACTCTGTTACTCTTTCACGAATGCTTGATATTTCTGTGAGTGGGAGATCCCCTGGACAGGCCTAGAGCCTCTGGGTGATCCTTTTAAAACTTCAATAAATTGGTGTTTGTGCTTGGTGGGAAGTATACCTACACATACTACATTCCATTTATCAATGGGGCAAGGCATTTTACATTCAGTTTTCATTTATATCCAGAGACCTTTTGTCAGTCTTCTTGTTCGTCCCTTTGAGAGTAGTCTCCATTTCCGTCTTGTCAAAAATATAATGTTAAACACCAAAAAAATGCAACCACCATTCATTACCTCTTTCTCCTTCCCTCCTTCTTATCAACCACCACACCACACCGCTGCGCTCTCCGGCTGACCTCAATGCTGCCACTTACCCCTCTTGATCCTTCCGTCCTCATAAAATAAAAATAAAATATACAGCCATGGGCTGGTGTGTGTGGGGGGCCGGGGTGGGGGGGGGGGGGGGGTGTATGTAGTCCTACTGCCCCAAGTTGAACAACAAAAATGTATGACATGTACCACCAAGAGTACATAACCCCCCAGAGTGTGCAACGCCTGATCCAGCTCTGCATAGGATCTTGGTCGAGCGGAATCGGATCTTTGCGTCATAATACCGTACACATCTGAGGGGAACCCGGGGAGTCGCGGGTACTCTTGGATCAAAAACAATGGTGCCCTGCCTCGAGACCGGCCTTGCGCTGGTGTGAAGTGTACGCATGACATCAGAAGATCCGATTCCGCCCGACCAAGACCATACACAGAGCTGGATCGGCGTTGCACACTCTGGGGGGTTATGTACTCTTGGTACCACGACTTGTTTTTTGCTGCTACATGTACATGTTGTGGAAGAAGAAGGACATACACTGGCATTGACACAGGGATATTCATGGCTTACAGCTTGCGCTTGCCTTGCCGTCTGCGTACATACATGTAGTGATGTAGGTTTAGCTGATCGATCCTCTTCAATTTTCCCCTCCATTTAGCTCAAATTTCCTAGTGCGGACGAAGGAGTGGTTTTCCGTACAAATACGGAAAATGCTGAAGGTTATCGTTTCCAAGAATTCGCTCGAATGGAGAGCCAAGGATAAATTTATAGAAAAGAAAAAAGACCAATGAACTACAAGTTACGCTATAATGTCCACTCGTGCTTGTCTGCGTTGCGCTCACCATCCCCTCCTGTTGTTTTTTTCTGTAACTTTGAACCTTCCAAGTTGGAAGGCTGTTGGAGTGCACATCCAAGATGTGCGAGAGCTGTTAGCCAGTTAGTTGTAGAACGCCAGCACCGTCGGTCAGTGTCGTGCAATGTTATCGCATGAGCTGATTCTTTAGTAACTGGTGGTGTTAGTGGACATTATAGCGTAGCTTGTAGTTCCTTGGTCCTTTTTTCTTTTCTATAAAGTTATCGTTTCCGTTCCCAAAGCGAACTCACGACGGCGGCTGAACACCGGGCAACCTGATATTGTGATAACCCCCTAGCGGCAGATGCAGCGCCTAACGGTGGGTGTGAGGGGATACCAAAAGTCTACAACCACTGCAGGCACAAGTGCTGATCCGCATGATGACTTGAACCAAGTATACTAGTACACTAGTAGTACGCAGTAGTACATGACGTCATTGTACTTCAATCATGCTCTTTAACCAACTCACTGTACATTGTACTTCAATCATGCTCTTTAACCAACTCACTACTCACTGTACAGTGCCTGTCTGATCAACATGATCAAAAGCAAAGCGCATACGTATTGTACTGTCGCGGACATGGAAATCCAGTCGATTGTCCGGGGCCGGCGCCCTCAGCGCGTACGTCGTCGTTGCATGCAGCGCACATGTTGATACGATGCGACCAGCAGCAGCGCGTAATAGTAATACCAGGGAGTCGTATAGACCCCCTGGTAATGCTGCATGCCATGGCGGCATGGCCGCTAGACGTGCGACCGGATTTCCATGTCCACGACAGTACAATGTCATGTACATGATGTACTATGGTGTGGAGCAGACTGCGAGTCTGTGAGTCTGTGACAGACCCGTCGACGACCACTGATATCATGTACATGTACATGTACATGCATGACGGGTAGTTTTACTGTTGCAGCTACTTGACTTGTTGCCTAATGTTGGGCAGAAGAGTCACCAGGTCACGTGGTCACGCTGACTGTTGACTACCACTACCAGTAGTACTACAAAGTACTACAAGTACAACTCAATACAAGTGCTGAGAGTCACCAGGTCACGTGGTAACGCTGACTGATAACTACTAGTACTACTACAAGTAGTAGTAGTAGCGTCATTACTGACATTAGTTACAAGTACTACTACTACTACTACTGAGTACTTGAGAACGGTTTTATTGTGCACAACACCATGAAGGAAGAGTAGTAGTAGTAGTAGTAGTAGTAGTAGTATTGACATATCCGTGGCAAGCCGCTTATGTACAACGGCATGGGAGAGGATAACAAAAAAATGAAAATATATTGTTGGGGAAATCCACGCTATTATCGAATATTCAACAATGACGGGTGTGGGGTTATACCAAATTCCCATAATGTGGAAGTACGTTATTATTGTTGATAGCACTAGGTGATCTGCACTCTACAATGTGACCTGTGCGATTATATCGTTAAATGATTGCCTGTTCCGAGCCACCAAACGAAGAGTACTACTAGTACTACTACTAGTACTAGTGCTGAAGTCACTAGGTCACCATGGTAACGCTGACTGATAACACGTACACTGAGTGTACAGATACTGAGGTTCGGTAGTTACCTCGTCAAGCGGTGACAAAACACAAAGTCGCGTCACCTGCGATTGTCGTTCTTCCAAGGGTCACGGAATCGCATTAGTTACATGTACATGTACATGTACATGTAAATCTTCGACTGGGGCTCGTGCAAGATCTCCAGGTCAACAAATAAACTCCTATAATATTATTATAGGAGTTTCTCCTTCGCTGGCAAGCCATCCTGTAGTGTTTTCCTGCTGAATGTTCACCAAACACCTGGGAGAAAAGAGTTCTGAGTTTCGCTTGCCGCTGGACAATTAAACGAGCCCCTACATGGCTACTGCCCCCCCCCCCCCTGCCTAACCCCCAAGTAATTAGTTGCAAGACGAACAAAGAAGTACTTGTAAGTTTTATGTTGCCGACGGGCCGAAATAAAAAAACCCAAAAAAACAAAAATTAATAAAACGTCGCCGTAGTGTAGCACCATGCAGCATTTTGGATGGTGCACCGGTGTACAACTGTGGCCCTATAAGTAGCGATCATTATGATCACATTCAAATACATTCTAGATCTACCGTCACTTTCTACGTGTACACGTACGAAAAAAATCGATATCATCGATTGATTCAATTCAGACTACAATGTATGTACATGGGTGTACTGCCAAAGGCACGTCTAAACGTGAAATTCCATGATAGAGTGGCGTGAACAGAGTAGCAGCAGTACGAGTAGTCGTGTTTGATAAATCGTGGATGGCCACCACATGTATACGGGCTGTGGTTATTATCATGATTGTCATGTCAGCGAAGATTGACAGCTAGATGTAGGTACACGCACATGGCGTACGTACGCAGCTTTCCTAGGCTCAAGCAGTCAAGGCTAGCTGCTCTGCTGGGCTTGTTCAGATTTCTGGATTTCATGCTGTCTTCTTCTGCGTAAACCTAGAAATAGTACTAGAATGTAGCTTGTCAAACATGGCTACAAGTCATGACATCACCAAGCTAGTGAGTACAGCCGTGTACATATACAATGTATATGTACATGTCATGTAGCTGTGCAAGACACCATTATGATGCGTACGTGTCATGTCATGACATCTACTGCAGTCTGGTCTCTGTACTGCAGTATTGTAGGCAGGATCTGGACTGCTCTTTCTCTGCGGATGCAATGTGAACCACGTTCCCCTTTGCGCACCGATCTCATGTACATGTATGTAGTTCGGGAGCTGTGAGATGACTTTTTTCATCAGGGTATGCCAATTCAGAGAGAGGACTTGAAACTAGGCACAGGGGAAGCTGGTGGCATCTAGAGGACGATTTGGGAACTTGGCCGTTCCGAAGCTGGGCGCTAACGTTGATGCGCGGAGGTTCCCTATCTCGTTCCGTGATTAATGTTCTCAATCTTTGAGCCGTTCAGCGTTTGAAAATGGGAAAAATCACCAAACCCTGATGCACCAGTAACCACACGTTTTCACGCGAATGACTAAAGTTTGCAATTTTTTCAAGAGAACCACGGATTGAAATGTCACGTTACTCTGTCGGCGAAATGTTTTGTTGGTTCAATTATGTCGTTGAGTTCTGAAGTAACATGGCTGGCAGTTAGTTTGAAGGAGGACAGGGCTGGTGTTGCTGAGATTTTCGTACATACATGACATGTACATGTAGGTGCTAAGTGACTTGCCATTTTGACCCTGATGGTGACAGGCATGGCCCTTAGAAACCATTCCTCTCCATCGAGGCGACTCTGGATTGTTTTTACCAATAGCGTGTTGCAGATTGATCATGCACGTATTATTATTGCAGCTATGTTCAAAAGAGGAACGACAGTACTCAGGAGTGAGCAAAAAATACCGAAACATCTATCCAACATAGTTTGGTGCTAACACCACACTAACTAAAATCTCAATTGAACTAATATCTATCGCTCTCCCTTACCTTGTCCTTGTACCAAGGTTGCAAACCTGGGATGATGGCAAATCCCGGCTTTCACGCCGTCCTGAACTTGCCCAGGCTGCAGGGGCAATGAGAATACCCCAGGAAGAAGTACGGCCAGGAATCAACTGCAGTAGAACTACATGTATCTCGGAAATCGGGATAATGTCTTCTTGCCAGAAAACACAGCGCCTACGCCTAGTGGACTGAGTTCATAACGCAAAGTAGTGTCCCTTCTTTCGTGACACGCAAACAGCACACAAGCGTTCACCAATGTCAATCATGATACAGAACAGGACGCCTGACTGATAATGATAACGTGGCGTAATGCACATGTAATCGTTCCCAGATCGAGATGTAGACCCATAAGCCGAACGTGATGGATCCGTCCACAAGGTCAATTCAGCATGCATGTGTAGGAGAGCGGTACTGCTGTAATGCTGTACTGCTGTACTGTTAATGGATACAGCTAGTACAGACGTCCCGGGTAGTAGGGTCATCTTCAAGTACATGATTGTACAATGTAGTCTACGTATGAGCAAATCCATACTAGAACTAGTGATTGATACCATGCACACTAAGTCTAAGGTCAAAGGCACGTCGGAATCTGAATTTCCATGCTACAGGGCAGTGAGCAGTAGTAAAAGTCGTGTTTCAAAAATCCTGGACAACGGACACATGATTGTAAACTGTTTGTGGTTGAGATCATGTCATGCCAGGGAGGATTGACAGTTAGCTCCATGCGCTTGCCGCATGTGCACAGCTTTCCGATGCTCAAGGCTAGCTGCTGTAGTCCCGTTGTTTTGACATCTTGGTTTCGTGTGGCTTCTTTCTTACTGAGAATGCGATCCAGGTGTTACACATACGTTCTGGATATCTTGTCCTTCACGAGTGGAATGTTCATTCGGCTCGCGCTGTGTTTCAAGCAGGCGCTGTGCCGGAGAAAACATTATTTAGCTGAGGTAGGTATGCTCTTGACAGTCTAGCCTAGTGAACATCCGATGGCAGCCCGAAGTGGGAAAGTACCGAACCACCGGGCTAGTTCGTTCAAAATGAGCTGCAAATGTAGTACTACAGTCCATTCATCGGAAACTGGCCCGCTGGCTTTTGAAAGTCGGATTTGGGCCGAATTGAGGATCAAAAACCCACTTAAAATCTCAAAAATCTGGGTTTGGATCTGCTTCTCCATACATTTTCCCATGGCATACCTGTCCTAATTTTGTAAAACCTGGCTGAATTTCTATTTCCCTGTTCTTGGACTTTTCTGGCCTCAAATGTGGCTAGGAGTAATTGCACGAGTCATACAATGCAGGATGTACTGTTGTTTTCACGATATCTACAACTATGTGAGAGAGACACCAAAAAGTTAGGGTGCCAGTTTCCAATGAATGGACTGTGCAGTAGTCACGTATTTTAATCCCAAATCAAAGGAGTCGTTTGCGGAGGTGGACAACAAGGCACTGAGTGTGTATGGATGATACGTCCAGCGCTGAAGAGAACAGCAATTTCGCTAGGCTGTACAAACTGCGCTTGCAACTCAGAACCATTACTCATTAGTTGAAGTCACCACTGTGCACTGTCTGTGAACTGCGTTCAGATCAAAATGGAGGCAGGCAGTGTGTAGCATGCAGTGCACATGACTTGTGACGTCTCAAGCTGATGTGCAAAACCTACAATGCCCAGCTGATTGTCAAACACCGTTACATGACATGACCAGGTTTAAGTGTAGTAGTGACAGGACTGTGATGTGTACGTGTCATGTCATGTCTACTGCAGTCTGGACTCGGCAGTGTTGCAGGCTGGATCTGGACTGCTCTCTCTCTCTCTCTCTCTCTCTCTCTCTCTCTCTCTCTCTCTCTCTCTCTCTCTCTCTCTCTCTCTCTCTCTCTCTCTCTCTCTCTCTCTCTTTCTCTCTCTCTCTTTCTCTCTCTCTCTCTCTCTTCTTCTCTCTCTCTCTCTCTCTCTCTCTCTCTCTCTCTCTCTCTCTCTCTCTCTCTCTCTCTCTCTCTCTCTCTCTCTCTCTCTCTCTCTCTCTCTCTCTCTCTCTCTCTCTCTCTCTCTCTCTCTCTCTCTCTCTCTCTCTCTCTCTCTCTCTCTCTCTCTCTCTCTCTCTCTCTCTCTCTGTCTCTGTCTCTGTCTCTCTCTCTCTCTCTCTCTCTCTCTCTCTCTCTCTCTCTCTCTCTCTCTCTCTCTCTCTCTCTCTCTCTCACAGTACTTACACAGCATGTAGTTCGGGAGAAATGTGCGCGATGCCTTATTTCACCAGGGTAGGCCACTTCAGAGAAAGGACTTGAAACTTCGCACAGAGGAAGCTGCTGGCATCTACATGCAGAGGACGATTTGGGAACTTGGCTGTCCCGAAGCTGTGCGCTAGCGTTGGTGCGTGGAGGTTTGTTCTGTCATCGGTCCCCTTTTCGTTCGGCTAATATCTTCATTTTGGAGCCGCTCAGCGTTTGAACTTGTGAAACATCAGCACGTTTCTCTGGCGCACAAGTAACCAGACGTTTTCATGCCAATGACTACAGTTTGCTAAATTTAAAAAGAAGAACACGAGGAAACAAGACGCGAAACGTAAAGCCATTCTGCCGACGAAAAGTTTTGTATGTTGAGTTGTGTTGTTGAGGTCTGAAGTAACATAGCTGGTTGTTAGTTGGAGGAGGACAGGGCTGGTGTTCCTGAGATTGTCGTGCATACATATACATGTACATATACACTGTACAAATATTACACAGCAATGAATCAAACAAGTCTCATTCCGCTGGTACTCCGAGTTTCGTGTCTAAACACTTCATCAGACAGGATATGACCAAGACTAACAATCACTAGAATATATACGGAGAAGGGGAAAAGGGGAGAAGGGGGCAAAGGTGATGGAGGTACATTTCAATAGCGCGGGGAAATGGGATGACAAAATCAGCGTGATTATAAGAGGAAAAACACACAAGTACATATACATTTAGCTACTAACTGACTTGCCATTTGACCCTGATTGTGACAGGCATATCCCTTAGAAACTGTTCCTCTCCATCAAGGGGACTCTGGATTGTTTCTACCAAGAGAGATTTAAAGATTGATCATCACTACAAACAATGTCATGCTAGTCAATGAGCGGCCTCAGAGCGTGTGTGTAAGGTGGTAAGGTACACATCGTGGTGGCTGTCTGGCAATATCAGTACATATATTCGTTGAACGAAACACTCCGTTATGCATGCACATGTACAGTACTGGCAACTGAAATCCGACCCCCTGGGCGGCGCGGCGCAAGTATTGTATTTTGGAAACAATGAAGACTACTGATAATTAGTGTTGGTCTAGCTACTCTCCAGTGTGTAGTGGCGCCATGCAAGGATCATGGAAGAACAATCGTAAATGTAGGAAGTACTGTATGCTTCTAAACAATAAGAGTCATGCAAAATACATGTACTACTAGTCATACAAATATTACAAATATTACAAATATTACAAGCAGCCTAATATTACAAATATTACAAGCAGCCTAGGGACTTTAGACAACTGGACTACTAGTCATGTGTAAACTGTAAAGCAGGGATACTACACATTTATGTTATCATGCTGTGTGATGAGTGTTTTTTTAACACGAAACTCTGAGTAATGGGAGAAAAGGACTTGGTTATGCCATTGCTGGGTGAATATTGTACATGTACATGTAATACCAATGAACGTAGAAACAATGGCCTTTTTTGAATAACGTCTTTTTGAATTATTTTTTGTTGCCGTTTCGTATGCTGCACAATGACATGCCTACGTCGAAGTAGCCACATGTACATTGTAGAAGATCATGGGATGATTATTTCCCTGCTTGGTTCAATGGCGTGTGTGTGCTGGATTGAGTATATGACCGTACATATACTTCGAAGTCAGTGTTGCTCCTGGACGGTGCGACAGACGTCGAGGCCCCTCGGTCATTCGCAACGCTGTCACCTCCAAACCAACTAGTCGCAAGCCCGCGCTGGGCACAACAGTACGAAGTAGTGGTTGCGACTTCGGCGATGATTTGTAAGAAAGGGTTTGCTCCCCAAGTGTCAAGTAACGTCGGCGGAATAGCGCGAGCTCCGGTGTGTCTGTCTCACCGTCCAGGAGCGACACTGACTCACGCTGCTATCTGGTGTTCACGAGGTGTTTGTCGCGCTGGAAACGGAGCGTCTCTGTAAGTTTGTATCCCTGGTGATGTTTGTGCCTGGATGGCACTATATAAGTGGTGCTCTTCAGGCACAATCTTCCTCAGCCTACTCAAGCTCAACTGATGAGGGGTGAATTCCCCGAAACACTGTGTATTGAGCAGGGAGTGGTGCTTTCTTGCAGGTTGCCGAGTCGAAGGTTCGATGGACTTCTCGTGTGCTCTGGATGGCAGTCGTGAGTCAGTCAAGTAGCGCGAGGTCCGGTGTGGGGAGCAAACCCTTTCTTACGAATTAATTTTTATAATAGCTATAAAGAGCACAAATTCTGCTGTCATCGCCACACTACAACAAAGTCATGAAGGTTTACCAAAATCGATTTTCTTGTCACAATCAGTGACTGAAGAGTGACCATGCTGAATCAATGATTAATATACATTCAATAATGTGTTACGAGAACAAAACAAAGTGCTAAAATAGAATGAGGGAAGGTGAGACAATAGAAGTGAAGTGAGAGCTAAGTGCAACAGGGGTGAGGAACTAATTACAACGCTAGAACTGTGTATTGAGACAAACAATCATGCTGTGCACCTACGAAAACAATCTAAACGCAACTACATGTTTCTTCTGCTTACAAAGATCAGGCTTATGCAAACGAATACCAAACAGCCTCAAGTACTTTCAACTGACTAGCGTACCGTGCACGACAAAGAACAGAAAAACTAAAATCATCATACACCTGCAGACACTTAGGGTGAGACAACAGATGAAGAAAAACGGCCGACTTCTTACGATCACAATCACCATCCGATTCCTCGTCTCCACCAACCGCAACTTCGTCCTCCATCTCATCTTCCAACTCGTCCTCAGTGTCGTCCCCCGTGTCATTCTCCTCATCCACACCGATCGGTCCCAGGCTCGCTTCATGTTGCTTAACCTCTGTTCGTTGACTCCTCCTTTGATCTTGATGGTAATTTGTTACCATTGTTGTTGTTTCAAATCTTTATTCTCACGATAGCCAGTGGCCAATAAGAGATAATAGTGTAAGAAAGGAGAAAGAGTGAGGAAGAATTGGGTGGGCAAGGCCTAGGGGTTAATGACTACTTAAATGTACGGGCAGGGGTGGTTGCCACACGAGCATACAGAGTTGCGTACTTAAGTGTACGGGCAGGGGTGGTCGCTACACGAGCATACAGAGTTGTGCAATAGCAGGGATATCTCGGATTTGAAGGGAGTACGAGAAGGGATTTCGCGAAGCTGGGTGGGCAGGCAATTAAAGTAATGAAGGGCCTTGTACAGGGGGGAATGGAGACAGCGGTCAGTCCGCGGAGTTGGCAATGCCAAGTACGAGAGCGACGTAAATTATACGAAGGTTGCACGTTGCTAGCAGTATGCAGCGAGAGTATATGTGGTGGGGCATAATTGTGGCGCAGAGAATGCGCGAAGAGTATATGTTTAACTTTAAAGCGTGAAAATAATGTTGGCCATTTGATGCGATGCAAAAGGTGGGAGTGTTCTAAGTGTGTGTAAAGGGGAAGGTGGAGACATATTCTGGCGGCTTTCCGCTGGAGTCGTTCTAGCCTGTCAAGGGAAGTGTGGGACAACGGTGTGAGAGCATTGCTCGCATATGAGAATATAGGTAGTATGTATGTCTGTTAGATGTGAGATAAAGAATCACTGGTGAGTGTAGACCTTAGTCTAAAAAGAATATTGAAAGACTCGAGTGATTTTTTGACTATGTATTCAACATGCTCCGTCCAACGGAGGTCATGCTGAAAGATTATTCCGAGGTGTTTGTGTTTTTGTGCTACGGTAAGCGGACTATTCCTGAGGGTGATCTGGGGTAGCTGTTCAGGGGGGCGGTTATTGTGGTAGAACGGGAGGATGACTGTTTTCTTTGTGTTAACCAGCAGGTGCCATCTTTGAAGCCAGTCTCCAGCTGCTGTGACACTCTGTTGTAGGTTTCGGGTGCAGTCTTGAAGAGTTCTCGCTATAGAAATCAGAGCGGTGTCATCTGCAAATTGGCTACAGGTGGTGCCGGGATTCTCACATGCGTGTGGAAGGTCTATGGTGTAGACGAGGAATAGAAGCGGCCCAAAAACAGATCCCTGAGGGACGCCGGCAGGGATCTCGAGGAAAGGCGATAGGTCGCCATCCACCTGGACCCTTTGCCGACGCCCCAACAGGTACCGTCGAAACCACTCCAGGGCGTTGCCCTGGACACCATAGTGGGAGAGTTTTGCTAGAAGGCCTGCGTGCCACACACAATCGAAGGCCTTGCTTAGATCGAAAAAGCAGGCATTGACGTGTTTCCCGTCGTCTCTCGCAGTGGAGAGGGTATGGACGAGACGGGCGAGTTGCTGCTCAGTGCCGTCTTTCTCACGGAATCCGGACTGCTGGTTGGGCAGGTGGGGTGTGATGTGCTTGTAGAGGAGTTGATGTGCAATTTTTTCTTGGATTTTTGATGTAGTGCTCAAGAGAGAGATGAGTCTGTAATTTGTTGGTTGGGTTGGGTCACCGGGCTTGGGTACTGGAGTAATGGTGGCATCTTTCCACTCCTGTGGGATTTCTCCGGTTTGGAACGATAGATTAAAGAGGGACGATAACGACGGTGCAAGTTCCTTAGCCGCTTCTTTGAGTAGGCGGTTTGGAATAGAGTCGAACCCGGGGCTTTTATTGGTATCAACTCCGCGGAGGAGTTTTTCGACCTCAGCTTGGGAAGTCGAGATGTCTTGAAGGGGACTGAGGATGTCAGGGGTGTTGTTGATGGCTGGAGTTTGCTCATCCGCATTGGCCACGGACAGCTTGCTCTGTGAAATGAAGAATTCATTGAGGGCAGCGGCTTTTTGTGCTGGTGTCGTTGCAGGAGTTGCTTGGCTGACGAGTTCGGGTATGCGTTGTTTTGTAGCTGTAGTTAGGTGCTTCATGAGGCGGTGTAGGGAAGTAGAGGAGGCTGTTGAGTTGTTTACGAAATCCGATTTTGCACGACGCAGGAGGGTGGTGACACGGTTTCTTTGGGCAGTGAACGTGTTCCAATCGTCGGGCGAGCGTGAGTGAAGGTATATTCTGTGTTTTCTGTGCTTATCCTTGATCTCTTTCAAGAGGCCCTTTGATATCCATGGTCGTGCTGGCACGTTCTTCCTGTCCCAAGGGGGGTGAGTGCGAGTAACTTGGCAGTGTTCTTGGGCGATGCTCAGGACTTTGTCGCGCCAGGATCGCCAGAAGGTGTCAACTGGGCATGGGTCGTGTTCGTTTGGATGGTGGTTGAGATTTGTGCGTGAAAGGGCTTCTCGAAGAAGGTGGATAGTGCTGTCTGTCCATGACCAGAATGTGGTGCTTCTGGATCGTGGAGGGGAGTTGTTAATTATGGGGGGCAGTTGATTATTGATGTGGCCACTGATAGTAGTGTGATCGGATGCGCCAAACGGTGGAAGTGATTGGATATGAACATCATTGCTGTGGAGTGAGGAGATAACAAGGTCTAGACATGAGAGAGGTGTTTGTCGGTGGATGTAAGTAGGGAATCTGACATGTTGTGTGAGGCCGTATGTGCGTAGAAGAGTTTGTATGTCGTCCCCAAGGCGATCTGTTCTGTCTGTGGTGAGCCACGCACTGTTCTTGGCATTGAAGTCTCCAAGTAGTAGGAGGTCGTCACCTTCGGCTCTAGCGGTTTTAATGCTTCTTTCCAGTTCCGCACAGAAGAGGGTGCAATCGGTACGGGGTGGTCGGTAAATGTTTGCAACAACGAGGGAAAGGTTATTGGTGGAAATTCTTGTCCATACGCATTCTGCTGCTGTCATTGGTATTGTCAGTACCCTTGTGTTGAAACGTTCTGCTGTGTACAAGGCAACACCACCACCAAAGTCCTGTCTGTCAGCTCTGGTCAGCTTGTAGCCTGGGATTGCATAGAGACTGTCAGGGTCTGATGTGTCGGCCCAGGTTTCCTGGACTGCAATGACTGATAGTTCGTTCTGAGATTCAGAGCACGAACGGGTAAAGGTAAGTAGCTCGTCCATTTTGTTGAATAAGCAACGCACATTGGTGCTGAGAAAGTTCAAATTCACTGACATTGGTATGGATTTTTTTTTAAAATATTCTTATTTTTGAAGTTGATTGTTCCAACTAGGAACACACGCTTCTTGCCGAACTTGACACTTGACTGACTCACGACTGCCATCCGGAGCACACGAGGAGCACGTCGCACCTTCCACTCGGCAAACCTGCAAGAAAGCACCACTCCCTGCTCAATACACGGTGTTTCGGGGAATTCACCCCTCATCAGTTGAGCTTGAGTAGGCTGAGGAAGATTGTGCCTGAAAAGCACCACTTATATACTGCTCTCCAGGCCAAACCATCACCAGGGATACAAACTTACAGAGACGCTTTGTTTTTTTGTTTTTTTTTGCTGTTCCTGATGGAATTCGCGTTATGCTGTTGGCTTCCTCTTCTTGGCCTTGGAGCGATGCGACGGGATCGCATTGGGCGGTGTCTGTTCCAACTGGTTGTGCTTGCGGCGTCGCTTGCTGTGTGTTTTCCAGTCTCCCTTGTCTACTGTGACTTGTTGAAGTAGCGCGAGGCTGCGTTCGTTGTCATCACTGTACATGGTGTCACTCGTGTCGCCGCTGTCGCTCGTGCCTGCATCTCCCTCGTGATCACGAGGCGTGCTGGTCGCAGTGGCCAGCAGGCTGCTGCTTGGTGACACGGGGCTGGGCAAGTGGTCGTCTTTCGTCGACGTGCTGTTGGCTGGGGAGTCCTTGCTTGACTCTTCTTTATCGCTGCCAGTTGATTTTTCATGTTCAAAACTGTCGTTCAGTTGAACCGCCAGGCTCGAAGCTGAGTCCATACCCGGCAGGTTCGTACTGCATGTACCTGCGGACTCTTCGTTTTTACTACCAGTTGGTGATGTTTCAGGTTCAAAACTGTGTGCGGATTGAGCCGCCAGGCTCGCAGCTGGGTCCATACGCGGCAGGTCTGTGCTACATGTAGCTGCAGTACTACCGGTAGTACTGGCACGGTCTGCGTACGTTCCACTGCGACCCTCCGCTACAGTGCAGTTGCTTTAAGACTCTAACCCAGACGAATGCATGATGAAAAAAGAGAAAATAATAAGGCACCCATTTTTATAGTCCAGGGGATGGCCCACGCCTGGTAAAAAGAATAAACAGAGAAAACTCGGAAAAAAGACAGTTCAATAACTTCAATTGCACACTGATCACTAAAGAAGAAGATGAGTCCGTCTATGAGGAAAGCCGAGCCTCAACCACCTCCAGACCAATATTGTCTGGGTTGAGATGGATGCGTGCCCTAGGACGTCTTGAACCGCGCAGGCACAGGATAGAGGCTCTGACGAGAGAGATGCTGATCTTCGACCTCAGCCAAGCCATCACTTGTGAGTAGGGCTGCAACTTCTTCTCTGCCATGAGACTTGCGATCCTCTTCACCAAAGCATTAGCACTTCGACCTGCTCCACCAGATGTGGCGTAGACGACAGGGATGAAGGAGGCATGTTCCACCTCTCGCACACGTGCTTCGTATAAGCGGCACTTGTTGTTGTTGTTGTTGTTGATTTTTATTTTGCTTCGCAAGGCCAAACGGGCAATGGTGCCCAATTCTATGGTAGCGAATTTCAAAAGGGAGAGAGCTACGGGGAGAGAGTGAGAGAGAGAGAGAGAGAGAGAGAGAGAGAGAGAGAGAGAGAGAGAGAGAGAGAGAGAGAGAGAGAGAGAGAGAGAGAGAGAGAGAGAGAGAGAGAGAGAGAGAGAGAGAGAGAGAGAGAGAGAGAGAGAGAGAGAGAGAGAGAGAGAGAGAGAGAGAGAGAGAGAGAGAGAGAGAGAGAGGGGGGAGGGAGGGAGGGAGGGAGATGATAAGCAATTTTGTAGCGTCAACAGAGCGATTTTGCAGTGTCAATAGAGCGATTTTGAAGCGTCAACAGAGGGAACACAAAGAGTTCATAAGCGCACAAGCACGCAGAGCAATTTTGTAGCGTCAACAGAGCGATTTTGCAGTGTCAATAGAGCGATTTTGAAGCGTCAACAGAGGGAACACAAAGAGTTCATAAGCGCACAAGCACGCAGAGAAGAGTAAATGACGTGGTGTGTGGACGGGAAAAGTCAGACAGAGCATTCATTGCAAGGTGTAGGGGATGGAGGCAAGCTTAAATTGCTGGGCAGCCTTGATCTCCCTTACACTCCTTGGGAGAGCGTTCCAGGCCAAGGCTGCCTGAAAGGCCAGGCGAGATCTGCCGGCTTCTGACTGTGCCGAGGGGACAGTGAGGCCCCTGGAAACCTGGTGCCGGGTGGTGCTGCCAGCTGATGGTGAGAATAGGTCCTGGAGGACACTGCTGGCTTTCCCATTGACACAGCGCCACACCAGGACGAGCCGCTTCTGGGCGTAGCACTCCCGAACTCTGTACAGGGACATCCGTTCGAGCAGAGGCTGAGCCGAGGTGTGAGGCGGCAAACCGTATACCGCTCTCGCCGCTCGGTTCTGCAGGACCTGAAGGCGATCAAGCTGCGAAACCTTGAGGGAGGAAGAGAAGGCGTTAGACCCATATAGGAGGTCAGGCATGATGACTGACCTCACATACTGGATGCGACTACTGAGGCTCAGACATCTGCGGGACCGCCACAATGCTCCAATCTTCTGCACACTTCTCCTGCTCGTGTTTGCGGTAGACAGAGGCAATGGACGACGATGAATTAGAGCGAGCATAGGGGTTGAAAACCCTTACATCCAAAAATGAACGCTCAAAACGACCGCCGTACACGCCATTTGCCACCACATCCAATCGAGCTTGGTCGCCTCTCACCGCGGTGCGTGGCTGAAGGTGCTCTCCACTAAGGGGCTCTAGATGTGGCTCGATCTCCACTGCATGAGCGACTTTCACCAAACACTCTGCAAACACATCCCTGATCTCGTTGTGCCGAATGCTGGGAAAGCCACCATTGGGGCAAGACAGAGCATGGGTGACTGTGAACTGCTGCCCGCACACACACTTGGTGGGGAGATTGTTGGGCTGCCAGCCATAGCGCAGACAGAGGGCATCCCGGAACTCGGCCTGGGAGAGCGCAAAGCCAAACCGTGCCAAAGGGCGGCAGGTTAGCCAGTTGGATGCGCCCTTCTCCGCCGCAAGCTCCATGCACCGCTGCAGGTCGGGAGAGACGCTGTTGAAGACATCCTTTCGGTGCTGCTCTTCTTGTTGTCTATGAGCCTCCCGGACAGCAGACTTGGCTATGCGAGTTTGCTCAGAAACACCTTCTAGCGACATGTCTTGTCTCCGGATCTTCATGACCAGGGCCTCTGTGATCTTCACGGAAGCACCAAACTGGGCGGTCAGCAAGGGAGGGGAGACTATCCCTAGATCTCCGTGGCGGCAGGGCATTGCGAGAATTGACCGCTCCTCTGCTCCAAGTGGTGATCGACCAGTCAGAGCCGGGATGAGCTTCGTTGCAATAGTCCGCTCCAGTGGGTGAAAATACTCATGCACACCCGGCATTGTCCTTGCTAAGAAGGACCATCTATGGCGCAGGACATTGGTGAAGACCACATAGGCTGCTTGCGGTTGTGTCATGGCAATAGCAGCAAGATTGCAGACTTCTGTGCACCACCCATCGACCTTGAGCTGCACATACTCGTTGCAGAATGCCTCTGTTCCAAGAGCCGCCCCAAGATGGCGTTGACCATCCGTTCTGATGGTGCAGTTGCTGGCTGTTTCGCCTGGCTGTGAGCATTTTCGGCAGGTCTGTGGCTGGTCCTCGTACCGTACTCGAAAAATGTTCTTGGCATCAGCTCGGACAAAGGAGGGAATATTTGTTGCTGGCGTTTTGAAGCGGAATGAGGCGAAACGGACCCCGGTCCCTACGACACGGCCAGCACTGGTTTTGACCTGGCCATGTCGAATTTCCCCCACTACATGGCCAAACTCGTTCAGGGCATTGTCGATCACCAAATTGTCAACCCATATTGGTACATCAAGGATTTGAATTTCCGCTGTGTTGGAGAAAAGCGGACTAACGGGGAGGGTTTCAACATTGAGAGTAATGCCCTCAGCGCAAACATGTTTCACAGAATCCTGAGTTTCAAATGTTACCTTGCATTGTTGTTTGGCGGCCATCTGGACGGAGACCAAGTCTTCAGTGCCGCAGTTGGCGAGGGCCTCCGCAACAGCAAGGTTCTTGGTGCCGCGTGGTGCAGTGAAGACGCAGGTGTTTCTTTGTTGTTGTTATTGTTGTTGTTGCCGTTGCCTTTGCCTCCCCCGGAATCGCCACCTGCACCTGTCATCGGCGGTGCTGGGGCTGGGTTTGTGGGGTCGGTGGCACAGGTGAATATGGAAGAGGTAAGCACTGAACATGAACAAGGAGAAAGAAAGCTGAAGGGAACGGAATTCAACAGAGAAAACAACACGATCAACATTCAAAGACCTAGACGATCAACGGCTAATTATTCAATGAATTATTACAGTACTGGATGTCAAGCACCGGCGAAGACACTGGGAAGAGAATATTTAACAACAACAGGAACAACAACAATAACAACAACAATGGTAACAAATTAGCATCAAGATCAAAGGAGGAGTCAACGAACAGAGGTTAAGTAACATGAAGCGAGCCTGGGACCGATCGGTGTGGATGAGGAGAATGACACGGGGGACGACACTGAGGACGAGTTGGAAGATGAGATGGAGGACGAAGTTGCGGTTGGTGGAGACGAGGAATCGGATGGTGATTGTGATCGTAAGAAGTCTGCCGTTTTTCTTCATCTGTTGTCTCACCCTAAGTGTCTGCAGGTGTATGATGATTTTAGTTTTTCTGTTCTTTGTCGTGCACGGTACGCTAGTCAGTTGAAAGTACTTGAGGCTGTTTGTATTCGTTTGCATAAGCCTGATCTTTGTAAGCAGAAGAAACAGTAGTTGCGTTAAGATTGTTTTCGTAGGTGCACAGCATGATTGTTTGTCTCAATACACAGTTCTAGCGTTGTAATTAGTTCCTCACCCCTGTTGCACTTAGCTCTCACTTCACTTCTATTGTCTCACCTTCCCTCATTCTATTTCAGCACTTTGTTTTGTTCTCGTAACACATTATTGAATGTATATTAATCATTGATTCAGCATGGTTACTCTTCAGTCACGGCTTTCCACTGATGATTGTGACAAGAAAATCGATTTTGGTAAACCGTCATGACTTTGTTGTAGTGTGGCGATGACAGCTTGCAATCAAAGCTGGACGGCAGGCACACCTCGACCTCCACATTACTTGCACTGGCACGCCTCTTGCCCAGACCAGCACGGCTCGCTACCTCGGAGTCACTCTGGACGAAAATCTTCGCTGGTCACCGCAAGTCACCTCTATCGTCCGACGCACGGCTATGAAGCTGCGGATCCTCCGCCAGATCCGGCACTGCCTAACAGTGAGGCAGGCGATGCTGTATTACTCTGCCCTTGTCATACCGGATATTCTATATGCGTCGAATGCGTTTTTCCCAGGACTGTCCGCTGAGCAGCGGAACACAGTAGCCAAACTGGATAAACGTTGCATCCGTTGCGTGGCCGATGAGCACCCATTGGCCCACACTCTTCCCTTGTACACCAGGCTGGGTGTCTGCCCAGTGCTGGAACGAGGAGAATGCAAGCTCCGACTCCTGACATTTAGAATCCGTTCTGGAATCGTCAGTGAGCTGTTGTCGTCCCGAATTGTATTGCAAGGCCCGCCGACAGCAATGACCACTCGAGGTCAATTGGGACGCAACCTTCCCCTCCCCCTGGCCCACAGTGCTTCTGGCGCATGCCGATCGCTTCTAGCCAGCTGCCGACTCTGGAATGGCCTGCCCGACTGTATGAAGTCCATAGTATCTGTCCGTGAATTCAAACGCATGCTACGCGTATTTTACTTCGGTTAAATGAAATGGCTTTCGTAACCTGCTGATGAGGCTCGATAGAATCATGCTACGATGACCCGACTTGTAAATTTGAGATCCATTTTTTTCTGCTCGTCTTGACCCTGCCTCCCCTCATTGCTACTTCCATTTTCGTATTTTTATTTTCATTTATTTTTCTCTTCATTTCTGACTCTTCTTACTGGTTGTCATCGCTTCCATAATATTGGGCAGAACTGCCCGTTTGCCTTGCGATGTAAAATAAATAAACAACAACAACAACAACAGCAGAATTTGTTCTCTTTATAGCTATTATAAAATTGTTGTCTCCACGTCGATTATTTACAAAATTATTATTATTACTTCAGTATTAATAATATTCTGACCTCTTTTTGCAAATTGTCTGTATGTGCCCAATGCGTTCCACTTGTTGTGTAGCTTTTGACTTCGTACTTCTCGGCTGTAGTTTATTAGTAGAATAGTACAATATGCATATTTGCTCGTATTATAGTCATGTACAATCATGTATGTCCGCGGATTTTGACACGCCGTAGGTCTACGGCAACTATGTGAACAATGTCATGACTGTATCATTATTACAGTACAGTACTCAGCAGTTTTCGAGTCTTATTTGGTGAATTAAATTGTTGAAGTTGAAGACACCACTGCAGCCGTACTTATGGTTGATAAATATGGTGGTAAAGACACACCTGGCAATATGGCGGTAAATATACGCCTGCCCACACACGCTCTCGAGGCTCCTTCTCACCACCACCACCGCCATCAGTTCGCGCGCCTGGCGCCTAGTCGATGCATGGTTGGCGGTATCCGACAAAGCAGGCTGGTACATCAAGTAGCTCAGTATGAAGACATCCAAGAAGAAGATTGCCTGATGAGTCCAGCGCGGACGAAACGGACGTCCAGCACATGCGCCAAGAGTGAATAGCAACTGCATTGAGCGGTTGTCAGTTGACAAACCCCCTTTAATTTTCATCGACGTTACTGAGGAAAGGCGCTGGGTGGATCTTTCATGCCGATGACCCATTGTCATCGGGGAGGCTAGATTCGTCAACGTGTGTGTTCTTGCCACAAAGCCAGAAATGTCAAGGAGAAAGATTCGGGAGGCGATCAAGATCCGTGACATGGAGTCAAATATTAACACCAGCAGTGGATGGAATCTCCTGCCAACGGAGATTGCCTGGCTTGGTATCGGAGTGATAGCTATCCGTGTTGGTTGGTTGGTTGGTTGGATTTTTATTTCACTTCGCACATTCAAACGTCATGACGACCCAATAAAATGACACCGAAGGCTTAGCCTAGTAAAGGCTATGGAAGCACACGTGTGAAACCTTAGCAGCCACAAATTGTACCCATCACCACCCTAGTCGTTCACATTATAGTTATGAGAACTGTCACCACTATTGTGATCATATGACATGATTGTGTGATTGTTCGCTTGAGGGTTTCTTTCTCTACCAGTGTTCCGCACGCACCTAGGCAGCTTGCTTTTCTAAAGTCATCCTTGCTTCCTTGTCCACCTCATCTTGAAGATGGTCAGAGTGACCGAAACATTGAGAAAGAACCGTTTGACTTTGTGAAGTAGCAGTGCATGCGAGTGTTGGCCAGTGCTGCTATAATACGAGTTGTTTTTATAGTTCCTCTTGTCCCCCTTCTCACCTTCTTTTTCTCTCGTTTTCCCCTTTTTCTTATCTCCCCTTGTGCATAAATTCTTTGCTTAATTTCACACCTAGTTGTAGTGGCTATCACCCTTATGATGCTACGTATCCTCGTATTTTATTGGTTCTGGTTGCTCGTAATTCAGTTGAAGAGAATGGTCGAAAACTGGTTCATGAAATTGGAACTCCGTATTCATGATGATAGTGAAGACTAACCTGAGATTTGTAGTTTACACTTGTGTGTTTATACTTGTGTGTTTATACTGGTGTGTTTATACTGGTGTGTTTATACTCCTTGTTATACTAAATACAAACTGTTTTAGCTCCTAATGAAACCAAGAAACCAACAACCGTTCAACTTGGAAGGCTCGGGTAAGGAATGGTCCAAGAGGGTAAGGAATGGTCCAAGAGGGTAAGGACTGGTCCAAGAGGGTAAGGAATGGTCCAAGAGGGTAAGGAATGGTCCAAGAGGGTAAGGAATGGTCCAAGAGGGTAAGGAATGGTCCAAGAGGGTAAGGTAAGCGTACCGTTACCTTACCTGGGCCTTCCTAGTTGGAAGGCTGTTAGGCTGTTGGTTTGTACGTCGAAGGAGTGTAACAGGGGATTCACACGACGGGCAAATTCACGTGCGTGGTACTCCGAGGCTTTTTACTCGTGTGACCCTAGCGCGTGCAAAATCTTGATAAACTTGATCGAGGGTCCTGGGCCAACGTTTGTGCTTTGCGCGCCTGTAAAAATAGTGAGAGTACTTGAGTATGGTACTAGTACTCAAGTTCAGGAGTACACAGACGCATACGAGATTTGCACGGGTCTGTTGTCTGTGGGAATCCGATGGGCAGCTTGTCCACTTTAATGTGTTTTTGTTCATTTTCACGTCGTGTGAATACCCTATGAGAGCTACATGTAGGTGTCA